>NC_092334.1:345612500-345912500 GCF_046630445.1 Rutidosis leptorrhynchoides
TAAGAACTATGTTCTACATCTTAAGATCTTGATTAGTTAGTTTATTTTCAAGTTTATAGTTCCATATTACTTTTACATTTCAAGTATGTGTTAGATCTAAGACTTTGATGTAACTTTGGTTCATCAAAACACTTGCAACACTTAAGTGAGTTGTGCTTCATGTCTTAGACTTGCACTTGGGTTATGATGGTCAAACCATGGTAAAGATGATGTAAACACATCAATGAGTTGTACACTTGAAGCTATAGGCATCAAGGATGAGAACCATGATGAACATCAAGCACCAAACTCACCGGAACCCATTATTTTTCTGCTTTCTGTCTTCTACCTACTGTTTTCTAGTTTCTGTAACAGACCAGTAGACCTGGGCTATTGTGATTATGATTTTCAAATAGCTCTGTTCGAGTAGATAACTTTTCATACAGGACTCGTCTTAATCCGAGTTACGGTTTAGGATTTATGGCCCTCCGATCGTCACTATGTCCTTTTAACGTTGTGCAGAAATTTCTGACCTACTCGCACTTAGACCGTCGCCACGGTCAAACGAAGACGAGTTTGCCTCTGTAAATTTTACCACACTTAAAGGACTCATATTCGGAGCCATGGCCACTATTCTCACCTTAATTCAGTAAGGGTAGAGGCCGTGGTGACTGATCAAGTCAGCATTTTTTTTAAACTACTTTCATAAACGAAACTTACTTTGCACCTTTTGTTAAATGATGAATGATGATGACCCATTCGGACGATTTACTGACTTAGTACTATTTGACTTAGGTTGAGGACCCATTTGGACGACCTTCGGACGATTTACTGACTTAGTACTATTTGACTTAGGTTGAGGACCCATTTGGACGACCTTCATTACTTGCTTACTTTCCGAGTCATACTTTACCGCTACTTTATCATTGTGAGTTATAGCATTCCCTTTTTTACTTTAACTTATTTTGGGAATTGAGAATACATGCGGATTTTATGTTTTACATACTAGGCACGAGTACTTAAACTTATATATGTGTGGGTTATATAACGGCAGAAACATTCCCTTTAGCTCGGTAACGTTTAGTCATTGGTTTTTGAACCGGTGAACGCGAATCTTAGATATGGATCCATAGGGTTTGACATCCCCACTCGGGCTAGTCGCGCTAGCATTTAACGAGTGTTTAATACTTCGTAAACATACGCACTTGCCAAGTGTACTTTCAGGGGGTATAAACGTTAAGTTAGTTACCAAGTGCCCACGGTTAACATATGCTTTATCATACTGTTTTGAAACGCTCTTTGTAGCACTGAAATCTCGTGGCCTACCTTACATACTGTTATACTTAAACTATAGCTCACCAACCTTTGTGTTGACGTTTTTAAGCATGTTTTTCTCAGGTGCTTAAGGTTATTTGCTTCCGCTGTCGTGCTAGTCTTGCCGTAGACACCCGCTGCTCTAGTGTTATCACCACATGAACTGTTTAATTGCATTCAAACTTTAATACATTTGAACTATGTTTTGTAACGACCTAAGGGTCACATACATTTATTCATGCTTGCTATTCGTAGAAGCATACTGTTGGTGTAAAACAATTGACGTCGGTTAAGAGGTCATCTTTTTATCGTGAATGCAACTTCTTTTATTACAGCATGTAGTACTTAACCTTGTAATGATCCTGTTGTTGATGATTCGTACACGATGGTTTTGTATGGGGCATCACATTTGGTATCAGAGCATCGATTGTAGGGAATTAGGTTGCATTAGTGAGTCTAAGACCGACCCGAGTAGGATTCACTAATAGGACTAATCTACAACTTGCTAGTATACTTGTTTTCGCTGAACTTACTGCATGCTGCTGCTTACTTTTATTGCTACATGCCATACGCTACTACCTGATTTCACTACCGTATGATATTACTTACTTTCGATTGCATGCTACTTCCGTACGATTTGTTATTATTGCCATACTACTTATTGTTATACATGATTTAAACGGTTGGCCTAATACGTGTTTGCTTTATGACTTACTGACATGGAAAATTTATTTTTCCTTGTTCAGATGTCGGATGTTCCACCTGCTATCGTTTTGGGCAGTTTAGACTCACCAGCCACCCCACCTGCTGCTGCTGCTGACACACCGATCCCGCTACCCACGAGTGACCCCGACGCTTCATCTTCCGGGACTAGCAGCCAGGCGCCTGCACCAGTGGCTACTATTGACATATACGTGGACCCTATGGAGATTCCAGCTCCGTCTGCTCCAGGACCCTCGGAGCCATAGCCCCGCATTGGTGGTGTTGTGATTCCCGTGGAGTTCAGGGAAGGGCCATTCTGTAACCATATGCGCATGCCGTGCCGACGCGCTGCTAATGGACGTTTAGTGCCGATTCCGCCAGGCAGACACAGAGAGATGTTGGCCGCCTTCGAACTGCCAGTTCAGCCACCCGTGCCACCACCACATGATTCGGATGACTCATCATCTGCTGATTCTTCATCAGATGATTCTTCATCAGACTCCAGTGATGACGAGGACCCTGCTGATTTACCTATTCAGCCACCCTCCACCCCGCCGAAGAAGCGGTATCGCTTCGACGGTACCATCATTTCGGGGATCAACGGAGGACGAGCCTTCATTGACACATTTGGTCAGCGTCGTAGGGTTACTGCTCGTAAGCGGCTTGTGTCGTACCCTGCCGACCCACAAGTGCGTAAGACACCCCGTTACGTACTGACTATTTCTGGAGCCGGAACGTCTGCACCCCGTTTCGTGTGGTCTGCACCACCCGCACCCCCGGCACCACCCGCACCACCTGAACCGCCTGCCCCACCATCTCCCTCTAACGAGGAACTGAGGAGGGAGGTGGGAATCCTCCGAGCTCGGGTTACTGAGCTCGAGGAGTAGTTGGCTCAGGTTTTAGACATTCTACACCCACCTTCACCGTAGGACCTTTTGTATTAGATTTCATGATGTAATCTAGTTGTAGTTTCATATTTCACTTATGTATTATACAAATCTATCATGATGTATGAAACTTATTATTAATGAATGGAAACTTTGCGATGTTACTTTTTGCACAAGTGTTCTATTTACGTTACTGTATGGTGTTTTGCGGTACTTGTATCAACTTGTGTTACTTAATTAACATGTGTTGTGCCGTTTACATGTTGGTTGTTATATACTATATATTGAATGCTGGATTTTGACTTGAGTCAAAATGTTTGTATAGAACACCATGGCTAACGGTCGATCCACACCTACTGCTGCTCAAATTGAAGAGATGATCCAAGAACGTGTAGCCGCAGCCATTGCGGAAATGCAACCCCAAGCTCCACCGCCACTGCCACCACCACCGGTTATTCAACCCGTTCGAAATGGGTGTACTTACAAGGAATTCCAGAGCTGTAAACCACTTAACTTCAGCGGTACTGAGGGACCGGTTGGTCTCACCAGATGGTTCGAGAAACTTGAATCAGTATTCCGAGTTAGCAACTGTTCGGAGGACAGCAAAACCAAATTTACTTCTTGCACGCTATCTGACAGCGCGCTCACATGGTGGAACACAATGGCACAGGCACAAGGAATTGATGAGGCGTATGCTACGCCATGGGAGGAATTTAAGTGTGCCATGATTGAGGAGTATTGTCCGAGAACCGAAATCCAAAAGATGGAAATGGAATTCATGCAGTTAAAGGCCGTTGGGAACGACCTTGATGGTTACAACAGGAGATTTTTGGAACTAGCCCTGATGTGTCCGACAATGGTCACCCCATAATTCAATCGAATGGAAAGGTACTTCTAGGGACTCCCTAAGAGCATTAAGGGAAATGTTACCTCATCCAAGCCACCGAATGTTCCCGAAGCGATGCGCATGGCGCATACTTTGATGAATCAAATAACCATTGATGAATCGGAGAAAACTAAGACTGAAACGGGTACTAGTGAGAAGCGCAAATGGGATAACCACAACAACAACAACAGGGGAAGAAATTATGAACAGAACCCGTCGAAATGACATGAGGGTTTCAGAGGAAACAACAATGGTGGAAACCCCAACCCCAACAACAATACCAACTCAAACCCGAACTACAAGGGAACCCTACCTCAATGCAAGAGGTGTTACAAACACCACACTGGGTATTGCAATGTTGTCTGCGAGAAGTGCCAACGGTCTGGGCATGTTGGAAAAGACTGCAAGGTCACCACTTTGAATGGGAAGCCGAACCCCACAGGGCCAAGGAAGTGTTACGAATGCGGGCAGACAGGCCATTTCATAAATGCGTGTCCAAATAAGCGAAAAGATGGCGGACCACCGCGCGCTAGAGCTTTCAATGTTAATGCAAGGGACGCACGCGAAAACCCCGACTTGGTGACAGGTATATTCAAAATCAACAATCTTTTAGCTTCTGTCTTGTTTGATACTGGTGCGGATAGAAATTATGTATGTAGACATTTTTGCGATAAGATTAATTGGTCATTAGTCCCATTAAAAGAGAGTATGCTTGTCGAAGTTGCCAATGGAAAACTTGAAAAGGTTGACCATATTAGTCATGGAGCTATTATCAACATAGCTGGTGCAGATTTAGAAATTGATTTGATACCTATCAAACTGAGAAGTTTTGACGTGATCGTCGGTATGGATTGGTTGAGCAAGATAAGGGCCGATATTATCTGTGGAGATAAAGCACTTCGCATACCACAAGGAGATGGTGAACCACTGGTGATCTATGGAGAGAGATGTACCTCGAAGTTAAACCTCATTAGTTGCGTGAAAGCGCAAAAGATTATGAAGAAGGGACGTTTTGCTGTCCTAGCACATGTGAAAACGGTAGAAACTGAGGTGGAGAGCGTGAACGACGTTCGCATTGTGAACGAATTTTACGATGTCTTCCCAGAAGAATTTCCTGGATTACCGCCGCAGAGAGCAGTAGAGTTTCAGATTGATTTAGTGCCGTGCACCTTATAGACTCGCACCTTCCGAGATGCAAGAATTACAGAGTCAACTACAAGAACTACTTGACCGTGGATTTATCCAACCAAGTTTCTCACCTTGAGGCGCACCTGTGTTGTTTGTGAAGAAGAAGGATGGATCCTTCCGTATGTGTATCGACTACCGTGAACTCAACAAATTGACTATCAAGAATCGGTATCCTCTTCCACGAATTGACGATCTTTTTGATCAACTACAAGGATCGAGTGTCTACTCAAAGATCGATTTGCGATCCGGTTATCACCAGTTGAGGGTGAAGGAAAGTGACGTGATGAAAACTGCGTTCAGGACCCGTTATGGTCATTATGAGTTTCTCGTGATGCCATTCGGTTTGACAAATGCAACTGCCGTGTTCATGGACCTTATGAATCGAGTCTGCAAGCCGTACTTGGATAAGTTTGTTATCGTATTCATAGATGATATCCTCATCTACTCAAAGAGCGAAGAAGAACATGAGCAACACCTCCGACTAGTACTTGAACTCTTGAGACAAGAGCAACTTTACGCCAAATTCTCCAAGTGTGAATTTTGGTTGAAGGAAGTACAATTTCTGGGTCATGTTGTGAGCGACCAGGGTATCAAAGTTGATCCCACCAAGATTGAAGCCATCAGCAAGTGGGAGACCCCCACTACTCCGACGCATATTCGCCAATTCCTAGGTCTCGCCAGTTACTACCGAAGGTTCATTGAAGGATTTTCTCTGATTGCGCGTCCTCTGACCGCACTGACTCACAAGGGCAAGAAGTTCATTTGGGAACCCGCACACGAATCATCATTTCAAACTTTGAAGAAGAAGTTAACCACCGTACCTATCCTATCACTTCCTGAGGGCAGTGACGACTTTGTTGTTTATTGTGATGCATCGAAAAGTGGTTTTGGTTGTGTAATGATGCAACGATCAAAAGTTATTGCCTATGCCTCCCGCCAATTGAAGATTCACGAGCGGAACTACACTACTCACGATCTTGAACTTGGAGCCGTTGTCTTTGCACTCAAATTGTGGAGACACTATTTGTATGGAACTAAGAGCACTATCTTCACCGATCACAAGAGTCTCCAACATATATTCGATCAGAAGCAACTGAATATGAGACAGCGTCGATGGATCGAGACGCTCAACGACTACGATTGTGAACTCCGTTATCATCCTGGCAAGGCCAATGTTGTAGCTGACACTTTAAGCCGAAAGGAGAGGACGGCACCTCTTCGTGTTAGGGCTCTGAACATCACCATTCATTCGAACCTCAACAGTCAGATCAGAGTAGCCCAAGATGAGGCTCTCAAGGAGGAGAATATATCTCACGAACATTTGAACATACTTGTCTCTCGATTCAAGGTTAGGGAGTCTGGACTCCGATGTTATGCCGGAAGAATTTGGGTACCACTTTATGGAGATCTACGGAACCTTATACTTAATGAAGCACACAAATTGAGATATTCGATTCACCCCGGAGCAGGCAAAATGTACCACGACCTTAAATAACAGTATTGGTGGCCGAATCTTAAGAAGGACGTTGCGACTTATGTTGGGAAGTGTTTGACTTGCTCGAAGGTTAAAGCCGAGCATCAGAGACCTTCTAGTTTACTGCAACAACCGGAGATCCCACAATGGAAGTGGGAAAGGATCACAATGGATTTTATCACCAAGCTGCCAAAGACGGTGGGCGGATACGATACCATTTGGGTTATTGTTGACCGCCTCACCAAATCTGCGCACTTCCTAGCGATGAAGGAAACAGATACGATGGAAAGACTTGCTCAACTATACATCAAGGAGGTTGTATCTCGTCACGGTGTACATTTATCGATCATCTCAGATCGCGATCCCCGTTTTGCTTCTAGATTTTGGCGTTCTTTGCAAGAAGCCATGGGAACTCGTCTTGACATGAGTACTGCTTATCACCCTCAGACTGACGGGCAAAGTGAACGAACGATTCAGACCTTGGAAGACATGTTGCGTGCATGTGTTATTGATTTTGGAAAAGCCTGGGAAAGGCATTTGCCACTAGCCGAATTCTCGTACAACAACAGTTATCACTCGAGCATTAATGCTGCACCTTTTGAAGCATTGTATGGCCGCAAGTGCCGATCTCCTATTTGTTGGGCCGAAGTAGGCGAAAAGCAAATCACCGGACCCGAGGTAGTCCATGAAACAACGGAGAAGATTGCTTAGATTCAAGCTAGACTTAAGACTGCCCGCGATCGCCAAAAGAGTTATGCTGATCTTAAACGTAAAGACTTTGAATTCAACGTTGGTGACCGTGTAATGTTGAAGGTTGCACCTTGGAAGGGTGTGATTTGCTTTGGAAAATGTGGAAAGCTAAACCCGCGATACATTGGTCCTTTCAAAATTTTGGAACGTGTTGGACCCGTTGCTTACCGTTTGGATCTACCAGCACAATTGAGCTCAGTTCATCCTACCTTCCACGTGTCAAACTTGAAGAAGTGCCTTGCGGCACCGGAACTTATCATACCACTGGAAGAACTTACAATTGACGACAAACTCCACTTTGTGGAAAAACCAGTTGAAATTATGGATCGTGAGATCAAAACTTTGAAACGTAACAAGATTCCGATCGTTCGAGTGCGATGGAATGCCAAACGAGGACCTGAGTTTACTTGGGAGCGAGAGGATCAAATGATGCTGAAGTATCCTCACCTTTTCCCGACTCCTCCATCTACTTCAGCTAAAATTTCGGGATGAAATTTTCTTTAACAGGTGGGTAATGTAACGACCCTGGATTTTCCAACGTTTATTTATTAATAATTATTATTATTAATACGTGTGATTAAATGAATGTATGTTATTACATTTACATGTTACCATGACTAAACGTACTTGACTTTAATTTCCCGAAACGTCTTTGTGACACCCGAGACTTACACGAATAATATTTTTAAATATTATTTACATTCATGATTTATTTTATTAATCATTTTAATTAACTAAGGTTATTAGTTAGTTACTTGGGCTTTAATTAGTTTAACTTGTGAATTAATGGAACTTGGGCTTGTTTAGTGTAATGGACTCATGAATTTAGATTTGTAAGCCCACCCTACATCACACATGGACTTAACTAGCCCATTCTTCTTCATGTAAGTACCACTTAGGAATTTAACTAGTTAGTTTTACTTGAAGGAATCTTGTTAGCTCATAATCCCCATGAAACCCCATCTATTAACCACCCTTTTGAACTTTAACATGCTAGTAACCATTAAACCTTACCCTCCCTCCATTTTTCTGCTGGAAAACCATAGCCGAAGGCTCCCATATGGAGTGTTTTGTTTTCATTTTTCATCACTTCATTCACTAGCATTCTCTCATTCAAAACACGCACACAAATTCCTCTCAACTTTTCTCTTCTTTTTCTCTCTAAATTGTAAGTACCAAGAACTTTCTTCTCTTCTTTTTCTTTGGCCAAAACCGTGGCCTTACACCACAAAATCATCATCATCATTTGTTGTTTGCTACTTGTTCTTGATTATTATTTAGTTACATGTATTTGTTAGTTACTTTACTTACTAGTTTCCAAGAACCAAACTTTCTAGTTTGATTCTTCATTTTATCTTGTTATAACAAGAACAACAAGAACATAAACTTACTAGTTATGTTCTACATATACTTTCTTAAAGGATTGCAAGTTCATGTGTTGATTAAAATCATACTTGTGATTCATGAAGTAAACTTTAAAGTTTACTTTCTTAAAGATCAAACTTTGGTTTGAATCTTTAAAGTATGAACAACCATGAACAAATTACTTGTTTACTTAGTTTACTTCTTCATTTTATACACTTTAATTTCATGTTTGTTGTTGTTGTTGGTCAAGTACTACAAGTTAGTCTTGATCTCATACTTTCTTGAAACTTAAAGTTAACTTTAAAGATTCAAGAACATGGAAGTGTAACTCTTTATTTATAACTTTACATACTTGTGTTGGATTTAACTTAATAACCTTAGATCTAGACTTTTGGGTCTTGGATCTTCAAGATCTAACTAAGAACTATGTTCTACATCTTAAGATCTTGATTAGTTAGTTTATTTTCAAGTTTATAGTTCCATATTACTTTTACATTTCAAGTATGTGTTAGATCTAAGACTTTGATGTAACTTTGGTTCATCAAAACACTTGCAACACTTAAGTGAGTTGTGCTTCATGTCTTAGACTTGCACTTGGGTTATGATGGTCAAACCATGGTAAAGATGATGTAAACACATCAATGAGTTGTACACTTGAAGCTATAGGCATCAAGGATGAGAACCATGATGAACATCAAGCACCAAACTCACCGGAACCCATTATTTTTCTGCTTTCTGTCTTCTACCTACTGTTTTCTGGTTTCTGTAACAGACCAGTAGACCTGGGCTGTTGTGATTATGATTTTCAAATATCTCTGTTCGAGTATATAACTTTTCATATAGGACTCGTCTTAATCCGAGTTACGGTTTAGGATTTATGGCCCTCCGATCGTCACTATGTCCTTTTAACGTTGTGCAGAAATTTCTGACCTACTCGCACTTAGACCGTCGCCACGGTCAAACGAAGACGAGTTTGCCTCTGTAAATTTTACCACACTTAAAGGACTCATATACGGAGCCATGGCCACTGGTCTCACCTTAATTAAGTAAGGGTAGAGGCCGTGGTGACTGATCGAAATCAGCCTTTGTTTTAAACTACTTTCATAAACGAAACTTACTTTACACCTTTTGTTAAATGATGAATGATGATGACCTTTAAGACCTTATTTACATACTTTTAAACCTATTCGGACGATTTACTGACTTAGTACTATTTGACTTAGGTTGAGGACCCGTTTGGACGACCTTCATTACTTGTTTACTTTCCGAGTCGTACTTTACCGCTACTTTATCATTGTGAGTTATAGCATTCCCTTTTTACTTTAACTTATTTTGGGAACTGAGAATACATGCGAATTTTATGTTTTATATACTAGGCACGAGTACTTAAACTTATATATGTGTGGGTTATATAACGGCAGAAATATTCCCTTTAGCTCGGTAACGTTTAGTCATTGGTTTTTGAACCGGTGAACGCGAATCTTAGATATGGATCCATAGGATTTGACATCCCCACTCGGGCTAGTCGCGCTAGCATTTAACGTGTGTTTAATACTTCGTAAACATACGCACTTGCCAAGTGTACTTTCAGGGGGTATAAACGTTAAGTTAGTTACCAAGTGCCCACGGTTAACATATACTTTATCATACTGTTTTGAAACGCTCTTTGTAGCACTGAAATCTCGTGGCCTACCTTACATACTGTTATACTTAAACTATAGCTCACCAACCTTTGTGTTGACGTTTTTAAGCATGTTTTTCTCAGGTGCTTAAGGTTATTTGCTTCCGCTGTCGTGCTAGTCTTGCCGTAGACACCCGCTGCTCTAGTGTTATCACCAAATGAACTGTTTAACTGCATTCAAACTTTAATACATTTGAACTATGTTTTGTAACGACCTAAGGGTCACATACATTTATTCATGCTTGCTATTCGTAGAAGCATACTGTTGGTGTAAAACAATTGACGTCGGTTAAGACGTCATCTTTTTATCGTGAATGCAACTTCTTTTATTACAGCATGTAGTACTTAACCTTGTAATGATCCTGTTGTTGATGATTCGTACACGATAGTTTTGTACGGGGCATCACACAAGTGCTCCTACCCATCTAGTCTAACAACTAGCTAGCTTCACAGTCACAATACCTGTAAAAAGGTAAACAACAAGAGGGGTAAGCATAAAGCTTAGTGAATGCAATAATTATACATATACATATATAATCTACTTACTTGCAAACACTTACACAAATACCGCATACGAGCTAGCAATTCAACAACCATGCAACCACAATGCATAAACTAAATATCCGCAATTCACAATAAGCTAACATCGCCAATAGCATATAGTTCACAATTTAATATGCTAAAACTACAACACAAACATGGTTAACCAATCGTACAAGGGAATGGTGCTCGCGAAAGACCATCGGTGTTCACAACATCCGTTAGTGTACTTAACACGTCGTATCACTACCCCCCCCCCCCCCCGGGTGGTGTCTTAACATGTCGACACTTCACCCATCATTCTTCCCAGAGTGGTGTCTTAACACGTCGACACTTCACTCGTCACGTGAAATGTGGTGTCTTAACACGTCGACACTTCACTCGTCACGTGAAATGTGGTGTCTTAACACGTCGACACTTCACATCTCACGCTACACAAGTAAATACATCATATACATACCCGTATAATTATTCCACTCACCTTGGAATGCCCACACAAGTCATGTATAACATGATCTCCGTTCACATATCTGAGCAAGCAACCACCTATATCACACATAGGCACATAATACACATAAATATATAATCTCTAAAAGAGAATCTGACACAATCATCCGTTAGCCGAGGGATCACACCTTGCTCGTCAAAATCAGCTCATTTAACACCTAATGGACACAAACCAATTACCACTTCAGGTGGGTAATTCAAACTCACTCTACAAAGTACAATTTAGCCCAAATTTTACTTAACACTAATTAGACCAACCTAGGTCCCGACACTAGATTACTACTTAGGTAGTGATCATTTCAAACCTTCATTTACACAAAAACCACAAAACGTGCAATATTGACCCATATTGCGTTTGACCACGTTTGACTTGTTAAAATATCACTTTGACTCAAAATCACTTCTCATATGCGATTACTTTCAAAAACGCCATTTAACACTTAACACAAGTGTTTGAACATCCATTGATCAAAACTAGTGTCATCATCAAATTTGACCCAATTCAATTTACCCATTTTGACACAAGTCACAAAAACGCCCATAATCACTAACGACTAGTGATTATATTTCCAAAACACCAATTAACATTTAAACCAAGTATTTACATACTTGATTCACCAAAACTTGACTCAAATTTTAGTTTGACATTAAATCAAAGTCAACACCCATTTTGACCAACAACATGTTCTTAAGATCACCAAAATCACTCACAAACTTACAACCTAGTGATTTAACACCCAAACCATGAGAAATACTTCCAAATTCGTCATCTAACCCTAAAATCACAATAATCGGGTTTACTTACAAAATACATACAACAAAACCCCCAATTTCATGAGAAATAGGGTTTATAACCCTAACTAGAACAACCCTAACCCCAAATCAAAATCAAAGTAATTAAATCGAATCTAGGGTTTACCTCAACTCCAAAACCGAGCTAGTAGCTAGAAACATCAAGGAGAACCAAGACCCGCTTCCAATTTGGGCAAAAATCACCATCTTCATCACCCATTCAAGCTTTCTTACTCTAAAACTCTCATCTCTATCTCTAAAGTTTTGGTTGGTGAGACTAAGGATGAAAATGACGATAAGATAAGCTTGGAACCAGTTTTGTGGCCAAAACCCGGCCCTAAAGTGAAAAGACCACTTTGCCCCTTTAAAACCCCTAAAAACGAAGGCATTCTGTCAGCTCCTTTGCGCGCTGTGCATTCAAACGCGCGCCGCAAACTACAACTGAAAACGAAGGCAGCCAGCTTTTCTGATTCTGAAGTTCAGGGACTGAGGTTGACTGATTTTTGATTCTGATGTAAATTCTGAAAATGCATAAGTGTTAGGTTGACTTTTAATGGCAGTTTCTGATGCACACATTTACTGACACTTTCAAAAACATTTTCTGATGCACAACATTCAGGATCTTACATGATTCAGAAAAAAAAATTCTTTTTTTTAAACTGGTTTGTTAACATACATCTGATGTATGTTAACAGGTGTTCATACACCAGATGTATGATAACAAAAAAAATGAAGTTTGATTAATGAAAAACATTGTTTATAGTTTAGTAATTAGGGTGTAAAAATTAGGGTTTAGAATGAGTTTTTTTTTTCTCTTGGCTCTCGAGTAGAGGGAGGGACGATCGCGGGTTCTATACTCGCGGCCCGCGGGTGGAGTAGTGACTTCCTTCTAATCTAGGGTTCGAGGAATGATTGTCTACACTCTACCTCCCCCGTACCCTGCATTCGTGGAATTGGGTATTGTTGTTGTTGTTGTTGTTGTTGTTGTGAATAAGGTTTTAATACGAACGGTTTAGAGTTTAGGGTTTTGGGTTTAGGGACTAATTAAACATTCATCACATGAAATCACATTAATCTAATTAAAACATTACTCATGATAAATGTTATCATTTATTTCTTTGAGCGTTTTTCCGTCAAAATAATAACATTCATCACAAACTGTCATTTTCAAATGTTCATATTTTCATGTGATCTTAATTTTTTAAAAAAAAAAAATTCAAAAAAAACTAAAAAATAAAAAATTTACTTTCTCCATTCTCAAAAAAAGTGATTCTCTTTCGATGATGACTCTTATATTAATAATATTGTACTAATCACATAATAATATATAAAGGATGAAACATAATAGGAGTTCTATCAAATATGAGGTTTCATATTTCATTTCATAATCAAATAGTTAATGGTAACATTGTTTATTGATTGACGGGATCCTGGAGACAAGGATGTAATAAAATTGTTTAAATGATCATGTTAATATTTTGGTTGACTCCTATTTTCAACTCAATATACATATATTATTCAATGAAAGGATAGAATCGACATATCGACATATCTATAATGTAAAAGCTAGTACAATTTACATTTACAAAACAAAATAATTGAAAGGGATATATTATCTCATGAAGTCTCCTCTAAAGCAATAGCCATCTCCATTGTCTTATCACCTCTTTGGATCTTTAAAAGGACCTCATCTCCCACACTATAATCATCTAATGCCTTTAGAAACTCTGCTTTATTCCTAACCTAAATACATCAATTATTACAAATATCACTTTGCCAGTCATTTAGCATTTTTACGTTCAAACAAGTTAGTTATAATTTTTAGTAAGGGTTTAAGTTATAAATAAGCTATATACTTTTACTTTTGTTCCAATGTAGGCTATATACCCAGAAAAATACCAGTGTAGGTCACATACTTTCAAAAAGTGTTTATAATGTAGGCTATTGGTGACCGATTACCCGTGTGTGCAGTACCTAAAGCTAACGGACGTTAACAAGAATCATTCATAGATCGAATTGATTAGAGTTTCAGGTTTCTGATTACTCCTTCAAGCTCCGTGTCCGTGTTGCATCAGATCGTTTAAAAATTCATCTCTGAACAGCATATCCAAAAGTCAAAGTTTATGAGATTTTGGTCAACAATTCAATTGGATCGTTTCTCGAATTTTCAGGTCTTGATTTTAGTTCACAAGTGTTAGGTGATGGAATTAGAACAACTTTCATTTAGAAATCGTATCCTAAAAGCGCCTAAATCTCAAATTTTTTTAACGTTCGTTAGCTTTAGGGACTGTACATGCGGGTAACCGGTCACCAATAGCCTACATTAGAATAGTTTTTGAAAGTATACAACCTACACTGGTATTTTTCTGAGTATATAGCCTACATTGGAACAAAAGTGAAAGTATATAGCCTATTTATAGCTTAAACCCTTTTAGTAAAGATAACTCACGGGCTTGTTGTCGATTGCTACAATGATGTCACCGAGAACAATATTACCAGCAAATCCCCTGGTAGTTGGAAGTAAACCAACTCTTGCTGCCACACTATTTGCAGGAACCTAAAAAACGATAAATAAAACTTATGAGAAAAAGAAAAAGAAAAAAAAAAACCGCGAAACATGAAATAAGGCGGTGAACTATAACCAACGAAATATACCAACAGAACAAGTGCTCCATTTCTAACATTAAGTTGATTTGCAACAAGATCGGGAGCAATTTCAATATTTAATCCAGCACGAACAACCTGACATACATGATAAATGATATTAACAGAACGTAACCCAAATAAGATTTTCATGATGAACTATGACAATGAAATAAATGCAGCAACAAATCCTAAATTTTTAATAGCTAATCATGTTTATTTATTGATATAACTAGAGCACAAGTCAAATGAGTAAAAGTACTGTAGCCAAATGCGAAATGAGTCATAGGTTGATGCGCTATATGTTTGCTACAAGTAAAATCAAATGCTCACAAAACTGAATTATCACGAAAACAAAGATGGCGCCATTATATAATCGAATAAGAAAAGTGAAAACGGGTCAACTCAACCTCTCATAAAGTACTGATATTCACAAAATTACTCAACTCACAACCCACCCATTTTTGTACCCAAGACAGAGGTTGTAAAAGTCACGAGTTGGGAGGAGTCAGGCGTTGACCAACGTTTGACTCTTAATAATAAAATAGTTTAACATAAATACAGAGTATATTACACACAAATATATCATACTCTAAACATAATATTTCAAACATAGATCTATGGCACCACAATCTAACTTTAAAACATATGAATATTTTTTATCTAACTCTGACTTTGACAGACTCGGCCGACAAGCCCAACTTTGACCGACTTTGACCTGACCTTTTAGCGTTGACCAACATTTAAGGCGTTTTTGGGCGAGTCGAGATGGGCTAGTCGCCAAACCAACACGTCGGTCGACTCGGCCAACTTTTACAACAATGCCTGAGGTAGGATAAATTTGAATGAGAAAGAAAAATAACTTACTCTCCCAAACTGAATCAACTGAGGTACAATTTTTACAACTGTCGACGAAGGGATAGCGAACCCGACACCAGCTGAAGTCCCTGTCAAGTCAAAAAGATTTATGCAATTAACGTTTTGCATATTATTAGATCAACAAACCACTAGTGCACAAGTACCTGTTTGAGTGAATATTGCAGTGTTTATTCCAATTAAGTTTCCTTTAGAATCCAACAATGGTCCTCCACTGCCAACATCATAAATGTAAAGATGCTTGATTTTACAATTTACAAATGAATAAGTGGACATAATATTCTTCATCAAACGTGTGTATCCATTTCTTTAACTATATAATGATTAGCAATGGAGAAAAAGTGACCTGTTTCCAGGGTTGATGGCAGCATCTGTTTGAATTCCGCCACCAATCGTGACACCAGTTTGACTAAATATGTCTCTATTGAGACCACTAATAACCCCGACTGTCAGTGTGTGATCAAACCCAAATGGGTTTCCGATGGCTAAACATTGCTGCCCAACTTTTAAGATAGAAGACTGGCCCACCTTCATAGGCCTCAACAGTTCCACAGGTGCTTCCACCTAAATCATTGACATATCATACAATAATGAATCATATATGAACTAAATATTATTTTAAAATTTGATGGAAACCAGAAAACACAGAGTTACAAATAAATATGGAAATTTTAAACCTGTAAGACAGCAAGGTCTTTAGATCGATCTGCACCAATTAGCTTGGCTTCAAAATTCTTTTGTACCCTTTAGATGTGTTATAAACAACGGATGAGGTGATTCATGAAAATTATTGAATACAAATACGCTAGAAATGGCAATTCAAAAAAAAAAAAAAAAAAAGCTAGAAATGTAGGCTTACCCTTCCGAGGCAAGAATATTAACACGGGCTACAACATCTCCAGGTTTCGGATTACTGGATAGAGAATTGCCAATTACTGTAAACAAGCAAAAATGAGGAACAAGTTTACAAGAAATTATATAACAGAATAACAATCAATGAATGGTTTGTATGATATGTCGGCAAATATAGTATAATACACCTTTAAAATATAATTTTTAAAAGAAACATGTCCACACACCATAATAAAAGCAATGAGGAAAGATGTAGGCACTTCAACCCGACCCAACCCATACCGATTCACCCAGTACCCAACCCACCCATTTAGCCACTGATCCAGTAAAAGCCAATGTATCTTATTTAGTGGTTACTAGAACACAAAACATCACATGTCCGTACCATGGTAATTTGTGACAATGTGGCCTTCATTGTCCCAAACGACTCCAGAACCATTTCCTTCAGGAATCTGCCAACGATTTACATATCGGATAACACTATTACAGACCAACAATCAGGAAGATACTAAGCAACTGTGTAAAAGAACAAGTATACGTGAAATGTTCATTCACAATTACCTCAACTACCCCTGTAACGTTAAGCTGAGGCCGTAGAGTTACATCGAATATATTGACAACAGAGTAAGTGTTGTTCTCAAATAGCTTGACAATTCTTTCCTGCCAAGCATACACATATCAATTTACCTGCCATAAACATCCATTATATAACAAAGGTAATATATACAAGACAACTACTTTAACAATAAAAGAATTAATTATAAATAACAAACGGTTCATGCAAACCTCTGGTGGAAAAAGTGGCCCAGAAGGAATAATAATGGGTGTTACTTGTTCAATTGTCACAGATGGGTCTCCCATAGCATTAACTGAACAACCAGTGTTTTATATAAGAAACGATATCACATATAAAACCATAAATTAACTGAAAATAGGATGGCTTGTTCGAACCTGATGAGTACCTTGAAGGAGGACAATATAAAGGCACTAATAAAGTCGTTAACAACGTTCTGCGCGTCAAAGGAAATCCCCTTGTAACATCTCCCAAATCTTTCATTGTTTTTTCACCAACTCTATAAACATTCAACACAAAATATATATACATGAGGAAGCTCCAAAGTATACACAAAATGTAACTCGTGATCATATTAAAAAGTGCTATGAGCAACCAAACTTAATATGAATTGAGTGCAAATATAACACGGCATGACAATGCACATAATACACGGCATGACAATATAACACGGTATGGCAATGCATAATCAAACTTAATTATACTTGGCTCGACTTGTTATCTGAAATCAAATCGAGCAATGCATAACACACGGTATGCAATATTACATGGTTATCAAATCGAGCAATGCATAACACACGGTATGCAATATCACATGGTTATCAAGAAGGCTCAACTCTTAAGGAGATATGTCAATGCACATATAAAACTAGACTTAAGTACACAAAAATGTACTAATTATTTATGGGGAGTGATATGTACACAACCTCAATTTGTTATGTACACAACCAGAATGCTTTACAGTGTTGTACTGTACAACACTGTAAAGCATGATGGTTGTGTACATAACAAAAATAGGTTGCGTACATATCATCACCCATTATTTATGCTCCCACATTCATAGTGTATATAAAACTATTTAGGCTTCCATTGTGTTTATTGAACTTGTTATTCATTGATGTTGTATGTAACTTTTGGTACTTTCACTTCATGTGGCATGATTACAAATTTTCAGATAACCAAAATACATACAATCGCAACAAACTGAGAATATATTACATACAATGTTACTCAGAGTAATTTGTTGCTTATTGTGAAAGTCATAACATAAATGATTACATATCCGTGTACTTAAGCCTTAACAAAACTATTATTGTAAATTGAAAATCATATTCCTAAATATTACATATAGAAACATAGATAAATCATACATATATGTCAAATATGATTAAATTGAAGTCACAGCAATTAATTATAACCTAAGCACCTGTAACTTTTTCAAATCTTACATATGTTACAATTCATTAACACAATCAATTACAAACAAGTCACATCACAGAATTTGTTAACAGCAAATTATTAATTATGCAAGCAATTAAGAGATTCATATAAGTATACATTGAATTGAATTGAATATATTACTGTACGTTTTAGTGATAATGCGAAGAGGAGGTGAGGCAGAGTCTTGGTGATGATGTGTGCCGGAGTTGGAGGAGCAAACGGATGAAATTCCGTCGAAACAGAGTTTCCGGCGACCAACGAAACGGCGTGGCGGAGTTATAGATGTGAGTTCCGGTTGAGGTGATAGCATGTAACCATTCCATGCCATTACCACTAACATTTTATCAATGAAGTGAAACCCTCAAATTTTTGATTTCTTTCTTTAGTTTATAGATAGATAGATAGATAGATAGATAGATAGATAGATAGAAAGGAAAGTGTGAATTTTTGCTCTGTTGTCGCACAAACGATAATACTCCTTATCGCTGTTACTCCTAAAATATCTATCTATAAACAAGGTACTTGCTCCTTCCCAATTTAAACAACACAATTTACTATTACTTGTAGTATAGTATTTTTTTTTTTTTTACTTTTAAAAAAGGATGTAAACTTTTATTAAACACGAAAAGATACAACGAAGAGTTCAAAGGCAAACCTTGAGCTAAAGATTACACGAGAAGTTGCAAAGAAAAAGCAACAAATAACTACCACTAAACTATATACATGATCAAATTCAATTTAGGTAATGACTAGGGTTGGATAACCATGTAACCCAATCGAGTTTCATGTATTTTGATTTATTCGTGATCCACTGGAATGACATAATTTTGATTTCATTAAGCGCGACCGGTCCACTCCAACTCTTCCTTTGAAACACCATGTTGTTACAATTTTTCCATAAGCGATATGTACAAACCCATTTTGTGGCTTGCCATACCTTACCACCACGATCATTAGACGAAATGTTCGGATCTTCCATGATGATTTCTTGCACACTATAACTCGAAAAATTACCAAGCCCCCACCATTTGAATAATCTTTCCCAAATATCAAGGGCATGCTTACAAAAGATGAGCATATGGTCCACCGTTTGGAGATCGTCATCGCAAAGGAGGCATCGAATACTATGAAGATAGATACCCCTTTTATCTATTTCAACCCTAACCGGCAACCTTTTTTTAACGCCCTCCAAATGAATATTTCAACTTTTTTAGGGACTAGATTATTACGGGTAAGGACTTGGAATGAAGCAATGTTACCGAGCAGTTTATCGTTGATCATGGAAGCTAGAATCTTGACCTCGAACACTCCTTTCGCGCTGTCTGACCAGCTCCAAGAATCATCCTTGCTGGGGTCGATGTTAACAGCAGCAACCTTATCCTGAATCTGAGTCAACTCACCCGAAGAAGGACTTGAGGGAACCCGTATCCATGACCAATTGAACCGCAAACCCGAATCATTACACGACACACGATCCTTGAAAGTAGCTTCTTTATTGCTTTCTAATCGAAACAGTCTCGAAAAAAGAGTACACATCTTGCCTTCATTGCACCATTGTTCGTTCCAAAAAGAAGTTGATCCGCCATCACCAATGTTCTTGACAAAAGAGCTCTTGAATTGGATTTGAAGATCTTCAATTAATGTAACTGTTCAGACAATATCCCGCCAAGTGCCTAATGTTGTTTAATGAGTAAACTCATCATCCAACATTAAACCACCACAACGACCATAAATACTACGAATAACCTTGGCCCAAAGGGAGGTGGGTTCGGTTTTGAACCTCCACCACCATTTTCCCAATAAGGCTAAGTTTTTTGCACGTAAAGAACCAATATTCAACCCCCCCCCCCCCCGGTTCCCGTAGGAGTTTAGGACATTTTCCCATTTTACCCATGAAATTTTTGTATTTGTTGCCCGACCCGCCCTAAAAAACGCTCTTCTCACACTCTCAAGTAATTTTATCACACTCGGCGGAGCACGAAAGAGCGAAAAGTAGTACAACTGAAGACTATTTAGAACCGATTTGATGAGAACCAATCTTCCACCAAAAGACAACGTCCGCATTTTTCAACCCGAGAGACGGTTATTAAACTTGTCGATAACCGTACGCCAATCATTTATTTTGTTCATCTTTGACCCAATCGGTAATCTGAGGTAAGTACATGGGAACTTACCTACTTGACAACCTATGTAACAAGCAACAAGGTTGATTTCCACTTCTTCCACTCCTATACCAAATACACTACTTTTTTGAAAGTTAACTTTTAAGCCCGAGGCGAGTTCAAAACATTTCAATAAGTTTCCAAGACTACTAACGTTCCGCCTACTCCATTCCTCAAAAAAGATAGTGTCATCCGCATATTGAAGGTGGAAAACTAACACTTTATCAAACCCGACTTCGACACCCTTGAACATCCCTTTATCCGTGGCTACTTTTGTAAGGATATTTAGACCCTCGGCCGCTAAAATAAATAAGAAGGGAGATAACGGGTCTCCTTGACGAACACCTCGGCCAATTGAGAATTCATGAGATGGTGATCCATTAATGAGGATAGAAATCGAGGCCGAGGTAAGGCAACTTAAAATCCATTTCCTCCACTTATCCCCGAACCCCATACTTTTCATGACTTCTAAAATGAAGCACCAATTAATGCTATCGAAAGATTTTTCGAAATTCACTTTGAAGATTATGCCCTTCTTACGATTTACTTTCAAAAAATCAATTGTTTCATTAGCAATTACGACTCCATCGAGAATATAGCACCCTTTTAAGAAGGCACTTTGTTCAGGCCCAACAAGTGCGGGGATTACATTTCGAAGGCGATTAGAGAGTATTTTCGAGACTATTTTATAGTAACTCTCGATCAAGTTAATAGGACAAAAATCCCCGAGCCCTTCCGGATTTACTTTTTTGGGGATAAGGGTCACGAACGATGCATTACATCCTTTGGATATTTCACCCTTTTCCCAAAACCAATTCAAAGCTTCGACTAGATCTTTTTTAATAACATCCCAAATTTTTTTGTAAAATTTTATATTGAACCCATCCGGCCCGGGTGCTTTATTGCTCCCACAATCGTTAACCGCTTCTAAGATTTCTGTTCAGTGAATTTGACTTCAAGTGATTCAGCATCATGATGTGATATGGAAGGATAACTCAGGTCAGACAAGGATGGTCTGAACCCATCCTTTTCTTCGAATAAAGAGCTGAAATGTCTTACGGCTTCTTCTTTGATATCAAGCGGATTTTCATTCCAACATCCATTAATCGTGAGTCCCCGAATGTTACATTTATTGTAATTATTGCGGATAATAGCATGAATAAATTTAGTATTCTCATCACCGTCTATGGCCCAACGAATTCGAGATTTTTGTTTTAGCATTCTTTTCTTCATATTTTCTTTTGTCATCCACGCTTTCCTGTTCTCTTTCCACGACTGTAATTCACTATCCGAGAGCGGACTTGTTTCAGCTTTTAGTTCTAGGTTAAGGGCAGCAATTTTTAACTCTTCTATCTCATCGTCTATCTTGCCAAATTTCTTTTTGCTCCAAGCCTTTAAGGCACCCTTAACATTCTTTAATTTATTAAGAAGCCAACAGTCTCTACGCGTGCCTATATTGGGTTGTTCGGCCCATGCTTCAGAAACTATTTTTAAGCACTCCGGATCGTCCATCCATAAATCAAAGATTTTAAATGGCTTTGGGCAAAAATCTTTGATCTCATCTTTTAGCATAAGTGGACAGTGATTCGAGGTTAGTCAGTCCATGGCAACAACAGACAAATTACCCCAGACCGAATTAAACTTATGCGAAACAAGAAATCTATCGATTTTACTAAATTTAATCCCATTATCACAAACCCGTGTAAATTTTCTTCCACCGATTGGAACATCAATCAAATTGTTCTTGACAATAAAGTCGTTGAACATTCGAGCATCGAGCCTCAATAAAAACGCAGTTCAATCTTTCAGATTCTTCTCTAACTTCGTTAAAATCTCCGCACAAAACCCACGCTTCATCAGGTTGTTTCTCAATTAAATCGGAAAGTGATTCTCACATCCTTTTCTTGTTAGTGTCGTCGTTTGGTCCATATACATTCACCACATTGAGCTTTGTTCCGTTCGATTTCCATATACCTCGTACACCAATAATGTAGAGACCCGTCCTAATCCATCTGGACGAAGTCCATATCGATTATAAACGATTCACAATAGTTGATTACATCGCGAGGTACTTGACCTCTATATGATACATTTTACAAACATTGCATTCGTTTTTAAAAGACAAACTTGCTTTACATCGAAAGTTGACGGCATGCATACCATTTCATAATATATCCAACTATAATTGACTTAGTAATAATCTTGATGAACTCGACGACTCGAATGCAACGTCTTTTGAAATATGTCATGATTGACTCCAAGTAATATCTCTAAAATGAGCAAATGCACAGCGAAAGATTTCTTTAACACCTGAGAAATAACATGCTTTAAAGTGTCAACCAAAAGGTTGGTGAGTTCATTAGTTTAACATAAATAATCATTTCCATCATTTTAATAGACCACAAGATTTTTATTTTCAGTTCAATAAATATACGTCCCATGCATAGAGACAAAAATATCATTCATATGGATTGAACACCTGGTAACCGACGTTAACTTTAATGCATAGAATATCCCCAAATAGAACCTCTCGTCTGTTTAATAATAATCTCGAAGTACTAAAGCATTCGTACCCCGAATGGGACTTGTCAAGGTCCATAGATCTATCTTTAGGATTCGCGTCAATCAGGGGCCATTTCCCTAAATTCTTAGGTTACCAGTCTTGAAGGGCGATATTCGGTTAATAATCCAACCATATAATGTAGTTTTGATTACTTGTGTCTATTCCGTAAAACATTTATAAAAGCAGCGCATGTATTCTCAGTCCCAAAAATATATATTGCAAAAGCGTTTAAAAAGGGAGCAAATGAAACTCACGATACTGTATTTTGTAGTAAAAATACATATGACGTCATTGAACAATGCAGGGTTGGCATCGGATTCACGAACCTATATCATTTATATTTATATTAACACATATAATGGTAATCGAACAATTTATATATTATTAGTTTATTAATTGTTACTTTAATTATGTTTTTCGTTAATAACCTAATTAATTTCATTTATTAATATTTATTGTAAAAATATTAATATAGTTATGTGATATGTAGTAAATATGATTTCATGTAGCTAATAGTTATTTCATAAAATAATATTGATAATAATAGATAAAAAAGTTTACTCATTCTATAATAATAATAATAATAATAATAATAATAATAATAATAATAATAATAATAATAATAATAATAATAATAATAATAATAATAATAATAATAATAGTTATAATAATAATAATAATAATAATAATAATAATAATAATAATAATAATAATAATAATAATAATAATAATAGTTATAATAATAATAATGATAATTTTTATAAAAATGATTCTTTTAATACTAATGATAATATTATTAATAATTATACCTACATAATCTTAAAAATAATAATAAGTAATAAATAATAATAATAATAATAATAATAATAATAATGATATTAATGATAATACTAATATTACTTAATAATAACTATTAATCCTAATAATTATAATGATAATGTAAATATTATTAATACTTATACTATTAATGATACGATGATAATAATAATAATAACAATAATAATAATAATAATGGTATTAGTATTACTCATCATACATCTCGTTCACGTCTACCATCATAATCATCACTACTAAATTTTCAAAGAATCATAAATTTCATTTAATCATCTTAAAACACCAAAGCCCACTTATCAATATATTAAGTCCATCTTGCCCATATGCACCCAAGTACTCCTAGCCCATCACATAAGTTAAAGACATGCGGCCCAATCTAATAAGAGCCCATTTAGCCAACTAGTCCACTAATTCGTTTTTAATTTAGATAACCTGTTTTATTTTATCTTCTTTTGTCAATGAGAAAAAGTAATGAACAAGAAGCTGTCACTTTCTTTACAGCTCAATATCTAACATAAAATCACTCATCATGTATCATTTTCTCCATTGATTTCGTCACCATCCATGTTCCGTTCCTTCCTTCTTCTCACCACCATTTTAATTAACCATCACCCAGTTTATGTACAATAGCTTGGTTGAACCGTTGTTCATTGAGAGAAAAAAAAAATAATTCGCTGCAGTAGCAGTTGTGTAGATTTTACGGTGGTGGTGTTAAGGTGGTGATGAATGAACCGGTGGTGGTGTTGTACCGAATCAAAACAGACAAAAACAGAAAGCATACAAGGCGAGTAGGAGTAATAATTAACAAGAGTTGCAGGTGTCGTTTGTGGAAGTGACTATGGTGGTGAAGTTGTGTTGCTTTGTTTGGCCAGAAAAAGAGAACAAGGAGACGAGTAAAAGACAGAAGGTAACTGCAGTAACCGGTTTAAAGGTTTCAATTTTTGTGTTGCAATCATTCCAAATCAAATTTGTGTGTGTGGGTTTCATACCACAACAGAAATAATAGAAGATTGTATTAGTGGTTTTGTGGTGATTACGAAACAAGAGATGGTTTCAACAAGAGAGAAGGAGGAAGGTGAAAATGGAGGGTGGTTGAGGTAGTTTTGATGAGAGAAAAAGTAAGAGAGAGAGAGAGAGAGTGAGAAACGAATCATGGGTGCTCGATGAAGGTGATCTAGAGAGATGTTCTCGATGGTGATGGTGACTGTAACATAAATCGATTCCTAGTGATGAAATGGGTTTCGAATTTGAAATTTTGTGAGGGTGGTGGCTCGATGGTGTCAAGTGGTGTTTTGAAGATGATAAAAATCGATGGTTGATGATTGTGTGGTGATGGGTTCACAAAAAAAAAGCAGCACATTTTAGGTGATGGTGGTTGATTGTTCCAAAAAGGTGATGGTTTGTTGTTGGTCGATGATGAACAGAAAGCATAAATTATGGTGGTCGATGGTGTGTGTGTTTAAGGGTTGATGGTGTTTGACGGTTGAAGAAGAAATCGATGGTTTGTGGGTTGTCGAATAGTGACGTTCTTGTGTAATCATTCATGGGTTTAACCGAGACAACCAAGTAGTCGATAGTGTATGATAAGGAAGAAGGAAGTAGATGTGTTTTGTGTATTTCTAAAAGCGGTACAGCCAAGTTGATCGAATATGTGATGAATGAGTAAAACTTACAGTACTAGTTTCAAATCAAATCATATGAAATCCATTCATATGTGCAAGTGTGTGTTATATAATATACTAAAGTAATAATTATATTATATAATAATAATAAGATGCAATGAATCATAATCGTGTTAAAATAAGCTTAGCAGCCTCCCATATTAAATTTATTTGCCGACACTTTAAACGGACTGAGCTTCGTACCCCGTTGTTAATCAAGGGCGGATAAAAGTGTTCAGAAAAAATTCCATATTTTTAAATTAACTATATTTATTTATTTTGGTCATTATGGTATAAAATTCGGTTATTAACTATTAAATAAAAATTACATTAATTATTCACTCCTAACCCCAAGTAAAATATAAAAAATTTTAAAATTTAACAAGTAGCTCCTAAATACATTTTTACTAAGCCTAAAATTTATAGAACACATTTTTGTATCACCGTTTATTTTAAAATAATATAAGTTTAATTTTAACTTACTTACAATTGATCGAATGACAATTGAGCGTTATTGTCGCTTACAAAATAAATTCGAAACTATATATATATTCAATATATTTCATTTACATATATAAGTATGTTTTAAATAATAATCATATATATTATTTTATTTTACATTATTAAGTCTAACAATTACTTCATATAATATTTCAATTTATATTTTTAATTATTATTATTATTATATATATATATATATATATATATATACACACACACACATATCTATTTACAATTAATTGTTCGTGAATCGTCGAGAGCAGTCGAAGGTCAATTGAATATACTAAAATAGTTCAAAAATTTTGAGACGCAATATAACGGACTTTGCTTATCGTGTCGAAATCATATAAAGATTAAGTTTAAATTTGGTCGAAAATTCCCGGGTCATCACAGTACCTACCCGTTAAAGAAATTTCGTCCCGAAATTTGAGTGAGGTCTGATTATATACATAGCATTGTATATGTATATTTTATTGGCTAATGGCCAAAGGCAAAACTACACGAATTATAATGCAAAGTTATGGAATATTCGCTGAAAGTAAGTACAGCGGTTATGTTTTCGCATTAATACAAGACCGCGGTTTAATCCGCCGAGTTTCTGCGGATAGTTAAGTAACTTGCAAACCGCGGATATTTCGAATACTATAAATAGGGAGCTTGGCCTCTCATTTATAGGTTGTTGATTCTCTGCCATTTTGCCCAAGCCTTTGTAATTTCCACTTGTGATCTTGCCCAAGGGATTTTTTACATCGCGCAAAGGTGAAATATGCTAATTAACAATCAAGACCGGGTCGGGGTGGTTGATCACTTGATAGTTAAAGTGAAAGACGATCATCGGGGCCCAAAATAGTCATCAAACATTCCATCCTCCATTATAATCTTATTGCACTCAATCCGTAATTAAGTAACATCATTAATTAAGGATTGATCAATTGGTGCCATCCGTGGGACACGTTTTACAAATTAAACTGAAATTTTTTTGTTTCGTGCCATCAAACAATTAATTTGTCGGTTTAATTTCAATCGTGTTTTTGTTATGATGATTTGCAGGTGCATACATCTAAAATCGGCGGTGAATTTCTTGATTGCTTAGAATAATGAGTAATATTGGAAATAATAGTGATGTAGTAGTCGCTGTGCGAGCGATTGCCCAAAAAAGAGGAAAAAAGCGAAAGTCCGCTAAAATGTATCATAATTGGCAATTTACGCCAATTAGTTTCCCGAAAATGCAGAGCGATGATTTTTCTGAAATGCCAATAGTAGTATCATGCAAAATCGCGGACGCTGACATTACAGTCATGAAAGTTCATGTTGACAATGGCAGTAGCGTCGATATTATTTACGAACAATGCTTCGCTCAATTGCCAGAAAGTATTAAAACAAACCTGCAAACAACAGCAGTTTCGCTAACCGGTTTTGTAGGGGAATCTTCATTATCTATAGGTGTTTTGCCATTAAACATCGAGTTAGCTGATGTTAATGATGATGCTTTGGTGCAACAAGTGCGATTAGATTTTTATGTTATGCGAGCCTCATCTCGCTATAACATGTTGCTGGGAAGAACCGCTATAAGTAAATTTGGAATTGTCCCGTCCACAATTCATGGCATGATTAAGTTTCCAACATATAAGGGAGTCGCCACAATATGTTCAATGAGCATAATGCCTATTTGTGCGACTGTTAACGTAAAAACCGCAGGGCAAGAACCTGTTGATGGTGCGGATGCTATGGAAATAATTAATCTCGCATATCCAGAGCAGAAAATCAAAGTAGGACGCAATGTTAGCGCAGATACTAGGAAGCAAATTGTACAATTACTTGTCCAGTATATGGATGTTTTTGCCTGGTGCGAAAACGATATGACTGGTGTTCCACGTCATATTGCAGAACACAGGCTCAATGTAAATCCGGCTCTAAAGCCTATAGTGCAAAAGCGAAGGGGTATGGCTCCAGAACGTGTAACATGGCTGTGTGAAGAAGTCACAAAATTGGTGAGAGCTGGAATTTTGCGCGAAGTCCAATACCAATCTTGGATTGCGAATCCGGTGTTGGTGAAAAAACCTGATGGTTCCTAGAGAATGTGTATTGATTACAAAGATTTGAATAAAGCGTGCTCCAAGGATAACTATCTGCTCCCAGAAATCGATTTAAAAGTAGAATCTTTACATGCTTTTCCATATAAATGTTTCCTGGACGCGGTAAGAGGTTATCATCAGATTCCTATGGCGCAAGAAGACGCAGATAAAACCGCATTTCATACGGGCAAAGGCATATATTGCTATATAGTGATGCCTTTTGGTTTAATCAATGCGGGTGCAACATATCAACGGTTGATTGATACCGCATTTGATAAACAAATAGGGCGTAATCTTGAAGCTTATGTAGATGATTTAGTCATCAAAAGCACGACGCAAGAGTGAATCATTGAAGATATGCGCGAAACATTTGACAAGTTGCGAAAAATAAACATGAAGATTAATCCGCTAAAATGTAGTTTTGGCGAAACGGAGGGGAAATTTTTGGGATATCTTGTTACAGAACAAGGTATTCAAGCTAATCCAAAAAAGATCGTGGCCATAGAAAATATGACCGCGCCAGAAACGGTTAAGGAAGTGCAAAGTTTGACGGGCAAATTAGCAGCATTAACGCGTTTCTTGTCTAAAGCCGCTGAAAGGCAGTTGCCATTTTTCAAAACCCTAAAAGGTTGCTTGAAGCAAAAGAATTTTTTTTTGGTCCAGCGAAGCAGAATCTGCGTTTCAAGAGATGAAAAAGTTGTTAAAAACTTTGCCTACACTAACAGCACCGGTTCATGGCGAAACTCTTTATCTTTATATCTCAGTAGCAAACGAAGCTTTTGGCTCAGTTTTGATCGCAAAAAGGAACAAAATACAAAAGCCAGTGTATTTTGTTAGTAAAGCTCTTACGGGAAGTGAAATAAACTATGCGCCGATTGAAAAGTTTGTATATGCGCTCATTTTAACAACGCGAAGGCTACGAAGATATTTTCAAGGGCATCCGGTGCATGTATTAACTAATCTGCCAATCAGGAAAGTCTTAACAAAGCCATAGATATCTGGTAGACTTGCATTATGGGCGGTAGAATTAGGTGCTTATCAAATATCTTACCTTCCGCGTAGCGCAGAAAAAGGACAAGTTATGGCGGATTATCTCGCTGAACTGTCTGGAGAGTTGGAGGTGATTAACGAGAGAACCTCACTAAAACCTGAACACGGCGAAACTTGGGATTTATTTACTGATGGTGCATCGTGTACAGAAGGTGCAGGTGCGGGTTTACTTTTGGCAAGTTCAAGTGGTGAGGAGCATACTTACGCATTACGGTTTAATTTTGACGTGACAAACAATGAGGCAGAGTATGAGGCATTGCTTACAGGCTTAAATATTGCGTGAAAGATGAATATTGTTAAGTTGCGTGCATTCACGGATTCGCAGCTAGTAACAAATCAGTTTAGCGGAACTTTTGAAGCACATGATCCTTCTATGCAGAAGTACTTGCAGTTATTAAAGGAAACTGTAGCGCGTTTTGAACATTTTGAACTCGCGCAAGTGCCAAGAAGTCAAAACAAGAAAGCGGATGCTTTAAGCAAATTAGCCGCTTTAACTTTTTCGCATTTTCAAAAGCAAGTATGGGTTGAAGAATTGCCAAGTAAGTCGATAGATAGTGACTTGATGGTTGCATCTGTTATAGAAGAATAGCCAAACTGGATGGAGCCAATCCTACAATATATCCGTAGCAATATTCTGCCAAAGGATAGTCGCGAAGCTCGTTTAGTGCGAGAGCGAACGCAAATGTATATCATTCAAGATGATATCTTATATCGCAAATCATACTGCGGACCAATGATGCGATGTGTTGGCCCAATCGAGGCAGAAATGATTGTTGAAGAAGTACATAATGGTACTTGTGCACTGCATTCTGGTTACAAAACTATCGCAGCAAAAATTATGCGGATGGGATACTTTTGGCCATCCCTATACCGCGATGTAGCTAAAATTGTTAAACGCTGTAAAAGTTGCCAACGGCATGCTCCGCAGAATCGAATGCCGCGACATGACATGATCCCCGTTAATTCGCCGTGGCCATTTAATAAATGGGCTATTGACATTGTAGGGCCATTTCCTGCAGGGCCCGGCAATGTTAAATTTCTCATCGTTGCAATCGATTATTTTACCAAATGGGTTGAAGCTAAGGCGGCTCGCACTATTACTGGTGTGCAAGTGCGAAATTTTGTTTGGGAGTACATTGTTTGCAGGTTTGGTATTCCGCGAGAATTGGTTAGCGATAACGGTGCACAAATAGCGAAAGATCCTTTCAAGACATGGTGCGCTGATCTAAATATAATACAAAAGTTTACGTCAGTGGCGCACCTGCAAGCCAATGTATTGTGCGAAGTAACCAACCGCGATATTGTCAGCGGTATTAAAAAGAGGTTATGTGAAAGGCAAACTGGTTGGGTAGATGAATTACTTAATGTGTTATGGGCACATCGCACTACTTTCAAAAAGAGTACAGGTGAAACACCTTTTAGTTTGGTGTATGGTTCTGAGGCAGTAATCCCCGCAGAAATTCTGGTACCAACGCATCGAATTGCTAACTTTGATAACGAAGCAAATGATGCTACGTTGAGCGAAAATCTAAATTTCATAGAAGAGCGGAGATTAATGGCGGCTATCAGAGAAGCGAATAATAAACAGCAAATCGCTAAATATTATAATAAAAGAGTGTGTGCTTTATCCTTCGCTATAGGTGAATGGGTGCTGCGAAATAATGAAGCAAGCAGAGCAGAAAAGCCTGGTAAATTGGGTCCTAATTGGGAAGGTCCTTATCATATTGTGGCAATTAATGCGGCAGGATCATATAAGCTCGCAGATATGGAAGGGCGAACTTTACCTAATGCATGGCATGCTGTTTTGTTAAAGCGATATTATGCATAGTTTTGCGGAAACTATCAGATATATATGTATAAAGTGCGAAATTGGATGCAAGACATATGGCTAATGTACTTATTAAGTGTTCTTGTTTTTAATTTTTTGCAAGTCTTGATCACACTTGACGAAATTTCAAAAATAAACACTTGTAAAAGTATGTGAAAAGCTTATAGATGAAATGCGAATAGTTATGAAACGTTTTGCAGTCTGTTTCATAATGTTATAGTATTTCACAATGTTTAAAAAGCAAAGTGATGAAATTGCCCACTTTAGCATGCAAATTATTGCGAAAGGAGTGATATATCCTAAATATTTGATCTTGCCAATATTTAGATGCTTCGCAATGCTAATTAATAGCCTAAGGATCATTTCGGCGGACTTAGAAGATTCATAACGTATAAGCATATACGCATACAGATTGTTTCATAAAAGTACGCATTTGTAATGTGCACAATAATATATGTTGAAAATTGCAAAGGACAAGATTGTGTTATGAATATTAATGATAAAAGCGCTATATAAATAAATAGTACTCGCGAATAAATATGAAAAAATAAAGTTGCATTGATAACGGCGCAGAGATAGCTGCGCGCTAATTTCTACAATATTTTATTCTAGCTTAGACAAGTCAAGATCAAAGATGTCTTTTAAAGTGGCATCATCTTGTTGACTTATTGCAGTAACTTTGTCGATTGGAATATCCGCTAAGCTTGCTTGTGCAGTAGCAGCTGCTTCGCGTGCATCTGCAAGTGAACAAACGCGATCTCCAATGGCGGGAGGTAGTGGATCTGGTATGGTGCAATGTGGAGCAATTTCATCCAGAAACTCTACTCTCTCGCGCAGTCGTAAAGAAGCTGCATAAGTGGAAAACAGAACATTCACGGGACGTGAATTGAGAACCTTTTTAGCAAACTCCGGTAGGTGTTGGCGGAGTTGCGTGAACTCAAGCTTCGCGGAAGCTGCTGCAGCCACAGCGGTGTCTCTCTCTGCAGTAAGCCTTGAAACCTCCTCTTGCAATGAAGAGATTGTGGTTTCAAAATTCTTTTGTTTGTCAGCTGCAGTAGACACCTGTAGTTTCAATTCATCTACCGCGGTTTTGGCCGCGGCAAGAGGAAAGGTCAACACAGCGTTTCTCGCTGTTTTCAGCCTTGATCCTCTCAGCATTGTACTTTTGATGTTCAGCTCCAAGCACATTGAAAAATTGTTCTTGCCGGCGTATCATATCGTACGCCAAGTTGAAGCACATATAGAAGTTTTGCACGAAACTGTTGTGCGCATCAAGCGCAGAAAGTTTGGAGAATTCGCGGCGAAGCTTGCCGGGAATTTCTAATTTCATTTGCTGACGCTGATCCAGAGCAGCGCTAGAAGATGTATAGGTATAACCGGATAGGCCGTCAATCCGCACTCCATAAGAATCAGGGGGAGTGAGGAGTAGCTCGGTGATTTGTGCCGCAGAATCTGGGCTAGAAAACACAGGGTTAAAGGGCGAGTCTCCTGCAAAAAATGCAAATGTTATATCAATAAACGTACATATTTCATAAAATGATATGCGTTAAACATGATTGATTCATACCAGTTTGCTGGCCTCCTTCATAATCCGTTATGATCGGATTATCGTATAAAGGAGCACTTTGCTTGAGCTTCTTGCTCTGCATTGATGGTGGTGTTTGAAATGGTCGTTTTGCAGAGCCTGTTTGTGATGACGGTGATTTTGTCATCAAATCAACAAGGGGAATGGCCTGTTTCTCCTGTTTGATTTCATGACCGCCGATTTAGCCTCCGGACTAGTCAGCAATTTGTTAATCAAGGCCTTGGGGTCCACCTTGCGATCGACTTCGTCAGTCTTCATTTTTAATTAAAGTGGAGAGGTTGTGATTGAAGAATTCGTAAGGGTTAAGCGTGAAGGTATGTAATTGCGAATTGTGGTGAGGAAAGCAGATGGAGAATTATGTGATTATGAGGCACGATATATATAGGGGAAACAAGGACGGTAATTGATTGCGTTAATTAACCGTTGTGACAACTCAAACGGTAATATTGGCTGCAATGGATAAAAATGGTAACTAGGTTAATGCGAAATTCCTCAATACGAATATTGGCTGCGATAACTGCGAATTTTTAGAATTTATCATGATACATTTGTTTCGCAATATGTATCATAATAAACTGGGGGGACTTGATCATATACATAGCATTGTATATGTATATTTTATTGGCCAAAGGCAAAACTACGCGAATTATAATGCAAAGTTATAGAATATTCGCTGAAAGTAAGTACAGCGGTTATGTTTTCGCATTAATACAAGACCGCGGTTTAATCCGCTGAGTTTCCGCGGATAGTTAAGTAACTCACAAACCGCGGATATTTCGAATACTATAAATAGGGAGCTTGGCCTATCATTTATAGGTTGTTGATTCTCTGCCATTTTGCTCAAGCCTTTGTAATTTCCACTTGTGATCTTGCCCAAGGGATTTTTTACATCGCGCAAAGGTGAAATATGCTAACTAACAATCAAGACCGGGTCGGGGTGGTTGATCACTTGATAGTTAAAGTGAAAGATGATCATCGGGGCCCAAAATAGTCATGAAACATTCCATCCTCCATTATAATCTTATTGCACTCAATCCGTAATTAAGTAACATCATTAATTAAGGATTGATCAAGGTCGTCATGGCTAACAATAAAAATGTTTTCGTGATGAATATGAGTTGATAAATAGAGTTTTATCATTATTGAGTAATATAGATAAAACGATTTGATTATGTAAAGCGTACGAGTGAAGCTGTTACAAAGATTGAGATAGAGCTTTAACTTTTTGACGTAGTCACGGTGGATTTCCGGAATTCCAGAGATTTAAAGAAAATCTTCGAAATCTAAGAGATTTGATTCTTCAGCGAATAAAGAGATTAAGATCTCTATAATTAAATACGGTGATCTGCCTCGATTTTTCTATCAGATATTTCACTATAAATTAACTTCTTCCGTTCCGTTACTTTTACCATTCCTATACTCAATTCCCAAATTCAAAAGATTGTAAGGAATGCTTAACCCAGTTCTGATCCTTGTCCTTATCCTTACTATCACAACAATCATCCTCCTTTCCAACTCCCACCAGAGGAATCTATTTTCTTCTACCTCGCCCTTGGGGTTACATTGTTTTTAATTCTCCCGTGTCTTTATGTTGCGATAAACATTGATATACACGGTTTGTAGTTTATGTGTTGTTATCGGGCTTTATATCTTCCCTTATACTTCGAAATCCTTGCTTCTGCTTTCTATAATCATTGTCATCCCCAGTTAATACTCCCCCTATTTGCTACGATTTATACTCAAATTTCTATTTCGGAGCTTTGTCCCTTCGTTTCTTCTTCTTGCGATTTGGGCATCTCTTGTAATGGTCCAGAATTTATAGATATAAGTTTCAAAATGAATATTGTTAATGTCCTAAGAATGAAACGATAATAGCACAATTTGACTTGTCAAATTACCAGAATTCAAGGAAAGATGGGATTATTAAGAAAATATGTTCTTGATATGTTTATAGATTAGACAGAACGTAGGAGTCGTGTAATATGGCACATGATGACGTTATGATCTGTGAATCATCACGTTCCATTTAGAAACTTAGTATGACTTAATGTAATATAATCACGTTGATCAAGTGTCATTATATTATACTAACTCATGCACCAGTTCCCAACATTACTTCAATAACATTCATATTTTAAGCTCGAAAGTTTACAGAATATAGAAACTAACAGTTTCTATATGATGTAACACTATTAGCACGAAGAGATTAATGATTTCAGATAAGAATAGTTATGAAAATATCTTCAGAAATATGGAGGATATTTATAATGAAAGATACGATGATATCTTGGAATTTCTAATATCGAAGGATGGTGAAAAAAATTTGTCCGCAAGAGTTTGGAGTCAGAAGCAAGATATTCGCTAAAGATTTCATCAGAAACAGAATCATCAGGATTCTTAATGTACAAGTTTAGTCCTTGTGATTTGTTCAGAGACTCCTTCGTAGTTTGCTCAATCAGTTTTTTTTTTTTCAATACCAAATTTTCTATCGAGCGTTCCCAACATTCCACTCTTTATTATCAAACTTTTGGCCGTTTAGACCATCTACGATTTTGCTGTTTCCTCTGCATTTAATGCTACCATATCTGAATCATTGGTTATCAATTCAAGGTGGTTTCAAGAGAATTGTGTTTTTAGATGATCAAACGCTGATGGTAATATGGTGGAATATAAAAGGTTCCCCGGTAACAATAAAAGAGCACGCATATATATCAAAGTTATAATAAGGTTGTTTTGAATGAAAAGTCGAAGTTGTGTTGTTGGAGCTGTGACAAAATTTGCTACTTTGAAAGGAATTTCCAAGTTATTTTGGGTAATAATAACACTAAGGAATTTACATAGCTACGTGTTAAACGTTTACTCATGTTCCGAGTGTTTTTAGGTGCATGACTATATGCATCAACCTTTTCTTCCGTAGATGGAGTGCGGTTGGTTCATCCTCTCGATTGAGGTGTTTTCAAGAATCATGAAAGGTTTATACGCAGATTGTAATCGTCAAGATACAAATGAGGTTTAAGATGAAATCAAGTGGCAAACTTGAAGGATTATTTAGTTTCATATATTATAATCAATATTTTAATTCATTTTAATTGTCCAACATTATTAGTCCACAGTCGATAGTCCACAGTTAACAATTCAATAATTCATATATATATATATATATATATATATATATATATATATATAATATTCGAATTAATTAATACGTATCTTGACCCGTGTACATGTCTCAGACTCGATCACAACTCAAAGTATATATATTATTATAGAATCAACCTCAACCCTGTATAGAGAACTCAATCATTACTGCATATAGAGTGTCTATGGTTATTCCAAATAATATATATATATGCGTCGATATGATATGTCAAAACCTTGTATACGTGTCCCGATATTTAAAGTGCGTAAAATAAATACAGAAATTAAATGACGATAAATAAAATGCGTAAAGTAAATAACAGAATTAAATGACGATAAATAAAATTGCGATAATTAAATTGCGATAAATAAACTGCGATAAATAAAATGTAATCAGTTAGCTAGGAACAGTTAGCTCGGATTTTGTTAGCGTGGATTCTTAATAAAATTTTCTCATGGTTAATTTGTTTGTTTCTAACAAATTTTTATTTTTGTCCAATGTTTTCTTCATTATGCCACTTGTTGGATTCTGATAGATCAAAATCCAAATATGAAATTGAATGAAAAGGGTTATTCTGCGGTGAACGGATACGTATATCGGTGGTTGTAAATAGGATAGTAAATGACTGTTGAATTAGATTTGAAAGAATGTACAGTGTACTTATTAATGTGAAATCTAAATATTCCTTAGGTATTACCTACCCGTTAAAATATTTTCATCATTAACAGTTTGTACGAAAGAATTTTTAATTACAATCTTTATGAAAATATACTTACATATATATTTTCTTCAGATGTAATCATGGATTTAATGAGTCAATATGCTATTAAACTCATTTGATTTATCATTAGAACAATACTATATAATCTCTAAAACATTAGAGATTACATAATCGCCATGTCGAACGAAGATAAATGATGTAGAACGATTCGTAGATTGATGATTATGCTCGAGGTACATAATGGGATATTGAGGCATAGATTGTTGATGGTACTGGTTCCGTTATTGATGGTACTGTTGGTGTCGGTGATGTTGCTGAAGCTGGTATGTTTTGCACCATATTTTCCAAGGCTACAACTCAGGCGCGAAGCTCGTTGACTTCTTATATTATTCCGGGATGATTGTCGGTCAGAACGAGCGGATGAATGAGGTTTAGAATCTGAGATAGTATATAATCATGGCGAGATATTCGGGTAATGAGGGCGAAAATAGTGTTTCGGATTGGTTCGCCGGTGAATGCTTCAGGTTCTTCGCCAAGAGTGCAGAAGGGATCGCCTTCTTCTCGTCTCCATCGGTTAAGTCGACTACAAACCCATTAAATGAATTGGGGATGGATGATTGGTTGGTTCATTCTGGTGACACGGCTTTCGGAGTTTAGGTGAATATCCATGTCAGAATAGCTGTCGGAATAACTATCGGAATAGCTATCGAAATCTGAGGGACTCGAACTGGTTGAAGGATTCATCTCGTACGATCAGATGAAGGATTTTCGATAAGAAATAGATTATAGGATGTAGATTAGTACCCTGCAATACATAATTTACATATGCATATATAATACTAAAATCCAATAAGTTACAGAGGAATCTACGGAATACGACAGGCAAAGTTTACAATAACAGATACGCTAAGATATGGATTTGTCTATGTACTATTCATGCAATCAATGTAGTAAGATGTGTCTAGACTAAGAATGATAAGCAGATGATTTCCGACTAGAAATGATAAGCAAAACTTTTGACATGCAGAGAAAGTCGAAGTCCAGACTCACTAATGCATCTAAACAACTATCAGTTAGACACACTAATACAAGACCTGGTTCGCTAAGACCACCGCTCTGATACCAACTGTAGAGACCCGTCCTAATCCATCTGGACAAAGTCCATATCGATTATAAACGATTCACAATAGTTGATTACATCGCGAGGTACTTGACCTCTATATGATACATTTTACAAACATTGCATTCGTTTTTAAAAGACAAACTTGCTTTACATCGAAGTTGACGGCATGCATACCATTTCATAATATATCCAACTATAATTGACTTAGTAATAATCTTGATGAACTCGACGACTCGAATGCAACGTCTTTTGAAATATGTCATGATTGACTCCAAGTAATATTTCTAAAATGAGCAAATGCACAGCGGAAGATTTCTTTAATACCTGAGAAATAACATGCTTTAAAGTGTCAACCAAAAGGTTAGTGAGTTCATTAGTTTAACATAAATAATCATTTCCATCATTTTAATAGACCACAAGATTTTCATTTTCAGTTCAATAAATATACGTCACATGCATAGAGACAAAAATATCATTCATATAGATTGAACACCTGGTAACCGACGTTAACTTTAATGCATAGAATATCCTCAAACAGAACCTCTCGTCTATTTAATAATAATCTAGAAGTACTAAAGCATTCGTACCCCGAATGGGACTTATCAAGGTCCATAGATCTATCTTTAGGATTCGCGTCAATCAGAGGTCATTTCCCTAAATTCTTAGGTTACCAGACTAGAAGGGCGATATTCGGTTAATAATCCAACCATATAATGTAGTTTTGATTACTTGTGTCTATTCCGTAAAATATTTATAAAAGCAGCGCATGTATTCTCAGTCCCAAAAATATATATTGCAAAAGCGTTTAAAAAGGGAGCAAATGAAACTCACGATACTGTATTTTGTAGTAAAAATACATATGATGTCATTGAACAATGCAGGGTTGGCCTCGGATTCACGAACCTATATCATTTATATTTATATTAACACATATAATGGTAATCGAATAATTTATATATTATTAGTGTATTAATTGTTACTTTAATTATGTTTTTCGTTAATAACCTAATTAATTTCATTTATTAATATTTATTGTAAAAATATTAATATAGTTATGTGATGTGTAGTAAATATGATTTCATGTAGCTAATAGTTATTTCATAAAATAATATTGATAATAATAGATAAAAAAGTTTACTCATTCTATAATAATAATAATAATAATAATAATAATAATAATAATAATAATAATAATAATAATAATAATAATAATAATAATAATACTAATAATAATAATAATAATAATAGTTATAATAATAATAATGATAATTTTTATAAAAATGATTCTTTTAATACTAACTAGTTGTGGAGCCCTCGCTTCGCGTCGGGGGATCCGTTTTGAATGCGAGTTAAAAAAAGTCTTGATCTATTTTGTAAAAAAAAAAAATTTCGACATAACATTGAAGGGTTGTTCCTTTTGTGAAAGTTGCTGCTTTTAGCGTTCGGGTTTTATTTAAAAAAAAGTTAGTAAAGTGGGGGTTCGATTTGTATTTTAATAAAAGTTAGTGGGTTAAGTTTGTGAAATTTGAAAAAACTTTACGTATAAAGTGGGGGTTCGATTTGTATTTTAATAAAAGTTAGGGGGTTAAGTTTGTGAAAATTGAATATTAGTAAAAAAAAAAAGTTACTAAAGTGGGGTTTCTATTTGTATTTTAATAAAAGTTAGGGGGTTAAGTTTGTGAAGTTTTGAGGAAAATATACGTATAAAGTGGGGGGTTCGATTTATATGTTAATGAAAGTTAAGGGGTTAAGTTTGGAAAAAGTGGAGAAATGAATAGTACTATTCATTTCAACTTTAGCTTTTAGATATAGGTATATAATATATAATGATAATGATAATGTTATTAATAATTATACCTACATAATCTTAAAAATAATAATAAGTAATAAATAATAATAATAATAATAATAATAATAATAATAATAATAATAATAATAATAATAATAATGATAATACTAATATTACTTAATAATAACTATTATTCCTAATAATTATAATGATAATGTAAATATTATTAATACTTATACTATTAATGATACGATAATAATAATAATAATAATAACAATAATAATAATAATAATAATGGTATTAGTATTACTACCTCAAAGAAGTAGTCCTAAAAAAAATGCCCAAGTCCGGGTTTGAACCCGTGACATTCCGCTAACCCGTTAACGCCTTTAATTATTGAACCATTTCAGTCCTTCTGAATCAATCAGACACCCGTAATATTTATCATCATACATCTCGTTCACGTCTACCATCATAATCATCACTACTAAATTTTCAAAGAATCATAAATTTCATTTAATCATCTTAAAACACCAAAGCCCACTTATCAATATATTAAGTCCATCTTGCCCATATGCACCCAAGTACTCCTAGCCCATCACATAAGTTAAAGACATGCGGCCCAATCTAATAAGAGCCCATTTAGCCAACTAGTCCACTAATTCGTTTTTAATTTAGATAACCTGTTTTATTTTATCTTCTTTTGTCAATGAGAAAAATCAATGAACAAGAATCTGTCACTTTCTTTACAGCTCAATATCTAACATAAAATCACTCATCATGTATCATTTTCTCCATTGATGTCATCACCATCCATGTTCCGTTCCTTCCTTCTTCTCGCCACCATTTTAATTAACCATCACCCAGTTTATGTACAATAGCTTAGTCGAACCGTTGTTCATTGAGAGAAAAAAAAAATAATTCGCTGCAGTAGCAGTTGTGTAGATTTTACGGTGATGGTGTTAAGGTGGTGATGAATGAACCGGTGGTGGTGTTGTACCGAATCAAAACAGACAAAAACAGAAAGCATACAAGGCGAGTAGGAGTAATAATTAACAAGAGTTGCAGGTGTCATTTGTGGAAGTGACTATGGTGGTGAAGTTGTGTTGCTTTGTTTGGCCAGAAAAAGAGAACAAGGAGACGAGTAAAAGACAGAAGGTAACTGCAGTAACCGGTTTAAAGGTTTCAATTTTTGTGTTGCAATCATTCCAAGTCAAATTTGTGTGTGTGGGTTTCATACCACAACAGAAATAATAGAAGATTGTATTAGCAGTTTTGTGGTGATTACGAAACAAGAGATGGTTTTAACAAGAGAGAAGGAGGAAGGTGAAAATGGAGGGTGGTTGAGGTAGTTTTGATGAGAGAAAAAGTAAGAGAGAGAGAGAGTGAGAAACAAATCATGGGTGCTCGATGAAGGTGATCTAGAGAGATGTTCTCGATGGTGATGGTGACTGTAACATAAACCGATTCCTAGTGATGAAATGGGTTTCGAATTTGAAAGTTTGTGAGGGTGGTGGCTCGATGGTTTCAAGTGGTGTTTTGAAGATGATAAAAATCGATGGTTGATGATTGTGTGGTGATGGGTTCACGAAAAAAAAAAGCAGCACATTTTAGGTAATGGTGGTTGATTGTTCCAAAAAGGTGATGGTTTGTTGTTGGTCGATGATGAACAGAAAGCATAAATTATGGTGGTCGATGGTGTGTGTGTTTAAGGGTTGATGGTGTTTGACGGTTGAAGAAGAAATCGATGGTTTGTGGGTTGTCGAATAGTGACGTTCTCGTGTAATCATTCATGGGTTTAACCGAGACAACCAAGTAGTCTATAGTGTATGATAAGGAAGAAGGAAGAAGGAAGAAGGAAATAGATGTGTTTTGTGTATTTCTAAAAGTGGTACAGCCAAGTTGATCGAATATGTGATGAAGGAGTAAAACTTACAGTACTAGTTTCAAATCAAATCATATGAAATCCATTCATATCTGCAAGTGTGTGTTATATAATATACTAAAGTAATAATTATATTATATAATAATAATAAGATGCAATGAATCATAATCGTGTTAAAATAAGCTTAGCAGCCTCCCATATTAAATTTATTTGCCGACACTTTAAACGGATTGGGCTTCGTACCCCGTTGTTAATCAAGGACGGATAAAAGTGTTCAGAAAAAATTCTATATTTTTAAATTAACTATATTTATTTATTTTGATCATTATGGTATAAAATTCGATTATTAACTATTAAATAAAAATTACATTAATTATTCACTCCCAACCCCAAGTAAAATATAAAAAAATTTAAAATTTAACAAGTAGCTCCTAAATACATTTTTACTAAGTCTAAAATTTATAGAACACATTTTCGTATCACCGTTTATTTTAAAATAATATAAGTTTAATTTTAACTTACTTACAATCGATCGAATGACAATTAAGCGTTATTGTCGCTTACAAAATAAATTCGAAACTATATATATATTCAATATATTTCATTTACATATATAAATATGTTTTAAATAATAATCATATATATTATTTTATTTTACATTATTAAGTCTAACAATTACTTCATATAATATTTCAATTTATATTTTTAATTATTATATATATATATATATATATATATATATATATATATATATATATATATATATATATATATACACACACATATCTATTTACAATTAATTGTTCGTGAATCGTCGAGAGCAGTCGAAGGTCAATTGAATATACTAAAATAGTTCAAAAATTCTGAGACGCAATATAACGGACTTTGCTTATCGTGTCGAAATCATATAAAGATTAAGTTTAAATTTGGTCGAAAATTCCCGGGTCATCACAAATAACATGAACACAAATAATAACATCATCAGTATCGAATACACTAGTATCCCAAATCAAAGTTGTCCACCCGATTTCCCGACCATTGGTTGTTGTATGAATTCACAATCATTCGAACCCCAAAACCTTTGGATCCACGACAAATCTACAACATGTAGTTTTGACTCTTGTATGGCAAAGAAAGACTGTTTTTCTTTGTTCAAAAAACATTTTGTAGGCCCGTATTTACTATCCATTCCCGACCCAAAACCCCTAATATTGTAAGTTATAATCTTCATTAAAAAAAAGAAAAGATTCGAAGGAGTGGAATCAACAGACACTTACATTCCAGAGGGTTTCCTCTGCCACTTCTGTAACGACCAGACTTTTTCGACTTTTAATTATATTTATTACTTTCACGAAACTGCGTATTTGTGCGTACTAATTTTGATTTAATTCTGGGATCATTAATTATGTCAATTACTTTCGTTAATGCCTTACAACGTGTTTTTAAGTACTTAGTTGCTTAACATGATCCTTGAATGCATTTACGACCGTTAGTGTCATTTATTGTTTAAAGCGAGCTACGTACTTGGTACACGTTAAACTTTTGTCATAATTGGAATATTATGACTACGTAAACATAATTTTTATTTATTCACGACCATTACTTGGCTTTATGGTTCCTTAATTATGCTTAGTGTTTACTAATGCTTACTAGTTACCTTAATGGACTTAACACTTTAATGGACTTCCATGACCCAACCTACTCAACTTAGTGGACTACTTAATGGATTAATTAGCCCATGTAATCATAATTAGCCCATGTAAATAATGAGACAACTAACTTGCATGCTTATGTACCAAGGCTTGCATTATGTCTCAAACCACCCAACATGTCAACATCTCCATGTACCACCACCATGGGCCACACCATGCCACATCACATGAGACCAAAATGGTCCCCCTTGCTCCCAAACCGTCGGCCACCACCCCACCCTCACCATCAATTAATTTTATTTTCTTTTCTTTCTTTGTTAAATACCCACACTTCATTCATTTGCTCAAACACACACTTCTCTCTACTTTCTCACTCTAAAGTTTTCTCTCTAAATTACTTGAAGAACTTTTAAGTTCTTGATTTCTTTTTCTTTCTTTTCTTACTTTAATTCATGAATCATCATCATCATGAACAAAGATTCAAGTTTTGTAACTTGAATCTTCATTACTCTTGTAAGATTCAACTTTGTTTTGAAGAATCTTTAAGAATGTAAAGGATTCAAGCTTTTTAGCTTTGAATCTTCATAATCTTGTTAGATCTAAGTTACTAACTTAAGATCTCTTTAATTGTGTTAAAAGATCAAAACTCATGTTTATGATCTTCATGTAACTTGTAGATCCAACACTTTACTTTATGGATCTTCAAGAAAGTTTGAAATACAAGCTTACTAGCTTGATGTTTCTTCAAAAAGTTAGTTAAAGATCCAAGTTTACTAAATTATGATCTTCTTTAATTTGTTGTACTTTACTTTTGTGACTTGTGTTTTCTTGAAACAAAAGATACAAGCTTACTAGCTTGAGATCTCATAAGTGTTGTTAGGAACCCAAGCTCTCTAGCTTAGGGTTTCATTTTTGTGTTTGATCTAAGTTGTGTAACTTATGGTCTTCTACTTTGTTTAAACAAAAGTTCATTAGCTTGTGTTCATATTACTTTACAAGATCTAAGTTTCATAACTTATGGTTGTGTAAAAGTTGAAAGTCTAAGTGTTATGACTTAGGGTTTCACCAAGAACATGAGATTTAGACTTTGTAGTCTAAGGTCTTTAATATTTAGCTAAGATCTAAGTTCTATAGCTTAAGGTCTTGCTTATTTAGTTTGATTCAAAGTTTATAGCTTAATAGAAATTGTACTTGTGTTAAAACTAAGAAATTGATGTAACTTTGGTTCATCACCTTGCTCAAACTCTCACATGAGTTGTGTTTTATTTCTTAGTCTTAACTTTGTGTGTTGATGGTTAAACCTTGGTTAAAGTGATGCTAAAACATCAAGAGTTGTACACTTGAAGCTTACACGCATCAAGGATGAGAATCGTGATGAGCATCAAACACCAAGAATCCCACCAGAGCACTTGTTTTCTGTTTTTCAAGGTCTGATCAGGCCCCTGAGCTTCTGTAAAAGTTAATTTCCAGATAGTTCGGTTCGAGTAGATGACTTTTCGTTTAAGATTCGTCTTAATCTGATATACGATTTAGGATTTATAGCCTTCCGAAAGTCACTACGCCCTTGTAACGACGTGCTGAACATTCTGACCTACTCGCGTTTGGACCGTCACCACAGCCAAACGACATCGAGTTCGGATCTAAAAATTGGACAGCCTCATATACGGAGCCTTGGCCACTGACCGCGCATCATTTCAGTTTATATAGAGGTCGTAGCAGCTGAACGAAGTCAGCCCTTATTTCGATCTCTATTCTTGATTGAAAACTTACTTTACTTTTTACGTACGATGATGATGATGATACTTAAGACTTAATTTATTTATTTATAAACCTTTTGGGGCAATTTACTGACTTATTAACCTTTGACTTAGGTTGACGACCTTTCGAACCGACTTACTCGCTTACTTATTCATACCGATTTTACCGCACTATCACTCTGAGTTATAGCTCCCTTTTTACTTCAACTATTTTTGGGACTGAGAATACATGCGCTTTTTATGTTTTACTTACTAGGCACGAGTACTTAAACTATATATATGTGTGGGTGATATAACGGCATAAAATTTCCCCTTAGCTCGGTAACGTTTAGTCATTGGTTTTTGAACCGGTGAACGCGAATCTTAGATATGGATCCATAGGGTTTGACATCCCCACTCGGGCTAGTCGTGCTAGCATTTAACGGGTGTTTAATACTTCGTAAACTTACGCACTCGCCAAGTGTACTTTTAGGGGGTGATATTTACGTTAACTTAGTTTCCAAGTGCCCATGCTTAAGCATATAATTTTCATACAGTTTTGAATAAGAAATCTCGTGGCCTACATTTCATTATTGTTACAATTAAACTATAGCTCACCAACATTCGTGTTGACTTTTAAGCATGTTATTTCTCAGGTGCTTAGACGTATGTTGGTTCCGCTGTACTAGACTCTCGGTGTTAGATTTCCGCTGCTTATTTAGAGATGTCTCAAACATGGAATTTTTTACTTTGCATTCAAAACTTATGTTACATTTGAACAATGGCTTTGTAATGACCTTCGTGTCACGTACTTGTGTTAACGCTTCCTATTCGTAGAAGCATGCTATCTTTTGTAAAACGCTATCTTTTATGAATGCAAACTTGTTTTAAAACAGCATATAGTGTTGTAACCTTGTGATGGACCTATTGTTGATGATCCGTACACGTAAATTTTGTACGGGTCATCACATTTGGTATCAGAGCTTTGGTTGTAGGGAATTAGGTTGCATTAGTGAGTCTTGACCGAGCCGAGTAGGATTCGCTAATAGGACTAATCTACAACTTGCTTATTTACTAGTTACTGCGGAACTTGCTGCATGCTACTGCTTACTTTTACTGCTATGTGAACTTACTGTATGCTGCTGTTTATTCTCACTACTGCATGCTACTATCTGTCTTTGATTGCATGTTACTTTTGTTTAATACTGTTAATATTGTCATGCTATGTACTGCTAGGATGCTGTAGTGCCTAGTTACGTGCTTGCTATATGTCTTACTGACATGGAAAAAGTTATTTTTCCTTGTTCATATGTCGAACATACCACCTATTATCGTTGATTTGGAGAGTGACTCAGATTCATCTGCTGCTTCGCCTACTATTGTTGCTGATTCACCGCTACTCTCCGACGACTCTGGCGATTCGTCTTCTGGAGATAGTGGACACGCGCTTGACCTGATGGATGTCTCGGACGGAGACAAGGATCCAGAGAAGATTCCAGCTCCACCCAGCCCTAGGCTCCCGGGGCCACAGCACCATTCCGGTGGTTTTGTGATCCCTGGGGGAAACGGGGACGGTCCTTTCCGTAATGAGCGTGGACATTGGGTTAGACGCATCGCTGACGGACGAGTCGTGCTGATTCCACCTGGCAGATATCGACTTATGACCACCGGCCAGGCACATCCACCCTCAGATGATTCAGACGATTCATCATCCGATGACACCAGCGAGGAGGATCCCGAGGAGGATTCTGAGGAGGACTCCAAGGAGGAGCTCGTGCAACCACCCTCTACCCCGCCGAAGAAGCGGTACCGCTTCGATGGTACTGTTATTCCAGGGGTTAATGGAGGTAAGTAGTTCATGAACGCACGTGGACTGATGGTTAGGGTCACCGCCCGTAAGCGGGTTGTGCCATATCCTGCTGATCCATTCGTGCGTAAGGTCGCTCGTTATACGCCTTCTACTTCTGGCACTACACCATCTGCACCACCGGCGCCACTTGCACCATCTGTACCATCTGCACCACCTGTCCCACCAGCATCTCCCACCGTCGAGGAACTGACGAGGGAAGTGCATACCCTCCGTGCTCGGGTAACTGAGCTCGAGGACCAGATGACCCAACTGATGGACATCATTTACCCACCATCACCATAGGGCTATTGTAATAGATTCCACTATGTAATCCCGTTAGTAGTTTCTTGTTTTATTCATGTATTGTACGAACCTTATGGAGATGTATGCAACTTTCTTATTAATGAATGGAACTTAATGTTGTTTAATTATTGTACGATGTTTATTTAAGTTATTGCATGTTGGCTTTTGTGCTATCTGCTGCTATTTGCCATGCTTAGTTATCATGTTTTGTGTTGATTCCATATTGGTTACCATATACTATAATATTATGACTTATTGAATGCTGGATTTTGACTTAAGTCAAAATTTTGTTTAGAAGATCAATGGCAAATGGAAAAGTTCCAAGGGACATGCCCACAGCAGCTTAGATTGAGGAGATGATAGCTGCTAGAGTAGCCGCAGCTATGGCAGATGTCAACCCCCAAGCTCCACCGGCTAACCAGAACATTCTGAACGGATGCACTTATAAGGAATTTCAGAGCTGCAAGCCCCACAATTTCAGTGGTACTGAAGGGTCAATTGGGTTGACTAGATGGTTTGAAAAGTTGGAAGCTGTTTTTCCCGTGAGTAACTGCTCCGAAGTGAACAAAACTAAGTACGACTCCTGCACGCTGTCGGATGGTGCTTTAACTTGGTGGAACACACTCGCCCAAGCTCGGGGAATTGACGAGGCTTATGCTACACCATGGGAGGAGTTTAAGCAGGCTATGATCGAGGAGTACTACCCCAAAACTGAAATTCAGTAAATGGAAGCGGAGTTTTGGGAACTGAAAGTTGTAGGGACTGATCTTGATGGCTATAACTGAAGGTACTTGGAGTTAGCTTTGATGTGCCCCACGATGGTTACTCCTGAATTTAAACGAATGGAACGGTATTTGTGGGGACTTCCCAAGACCATTCAGGAAAATGTCACCTCTTCGAAACCAGCAGATGTCCCGGAAGCTATGCGCATGGCACACACCCTGATGAATCAAATTACCCAACAAGAGCCAGAAAAGGTGAAATCGGAGTTGGGAGCTAGTAATGGGAAACGTAAGTGGGACGGAAACAAGGGAAAATTCTTTGATTAAAACCCAGCTAAGAGGTATGAGAATTTCAAGGGAAACAATGACTGGAGGAACCCTAACCCGAACCCTAGCTCGAACCCTAACTACAAAGGTAGCCTTTCGCGGTGCAAGAGATGCTACAAGCATCATACTGATTACTGCAACGTGGTATGTGAAAAGTGTAAGCGGACTGGACATATCGACAAGGATTGTAAGATCAACACCTCAACTATGAGAACGAATCCGAATGGGCCAAAGAAATGCTTTGAATGCGGCCAGCAAGGTCACTTTAAGAATGAATGTCTGAACAAGAAGAAGGATGGTGGGCCAGCACGTGGAAGAGTCTTCAACATGAACGCCACGGATGCCCGTGAGGATCCTGACTTGGTCACAAGTACATTCACTATTAATAAACTATTAGCTTCTGTCTTGTTTGATACTGGTGCCGATAGGATTTATGTAGATAGACACTTTTGCTCTAAGATAGATTGGTCGTTAGTACCTTTGAAGGAGAGTATGCTTGTTGAAGTAGCCAATGGGAAACTTGAGAAAGTTGACCAAATTAGCCGAGGAGGTATTATAAACTTAGCTGGAGTGGAATTTGTGATAGATTTGATACCCATTAAGTTGGGAAGCTTTGATGTGATAGTTGGCATGGACTGGTTGTCCAAAGTACAAGCAGAAGTCATCTGTGGAGAAAAGATTATTCGTATACCACGCGAAGACGGTGTGCCATTAATTGTATACGGGGAGAGATGTAGCCCAAAGTTGAACCTTATTAATTGCATGAAGGCACAAAAGATTATGAAAAAGGGGAGTTTTGTTGTTCTGGCGCACATAAAGGAGTTAGAAACGGAGGAGAAAAGCGTAGATGATCTACGAATTGTGAACGAATTTCCCGACGTCTTTCCAGAAGAATTGCCAGGATTACCCCCACCGAGATCAGTAGAGTTTCATATTGATCTAGTACCAGGAGCCGCACCTGTAGCTCGCGCACCTTATCGACTCGCACCGTCCGAAATGTAAGAGTTGCAGAGTCAACTACAAGAACTGCTAGACTGTGGATTCATCCAACCAAGCTCTTCGCCTTGGGGCGCACCTGTTTTATTTGTAAAGAAGAAGGATAGATCTTTCCGTATGTGTATTGATTACCGCGAACTTAGCAAGTTGACGATCAAGAATTGGTATCCCCTTCCCAGGATTGACGACCTATTTGATCAGCTGCAAGGATCTAGCGTTTACTCTAAGATCGATTTGTGATCCGGTTATCACCAGTTGAGGGTGAAGGAGAGCGATGTACTTAAGACTGCGTTCCGAACTCGTTATGGTCATTATGAGTTTCTTGTGATGCCATTCGGTTTAACTAACGCACCTGCTGTGTTTATGGACCTCATGAATCATGTATGCAAGCCGTACCTAGACAAATTCGTTATCGTCTTCATAGATGATATCCTAATCTACTCTAAAAGCGAAGAAGAACACGAACAACATCTCCAACTCGTGCTTGAGCTCTTAAGACAAGAGCAACTCTATGCCAAATTCTCCAAGTGTGAATTTTGGTTGAAGAAAGTTTAATTTCTTGGCCATGTCGTAAGTGATCAAGGTATCAAAGTCGATCCCGCAAAGATCGAAGCCATCAGTAAGTGGGAAGGTCTCGCCGGTTACTATCGAAGGTTCATTGAAGGTTTCTCTCTGATTGCATGTCCATTAACAGCATTGACTCACAAAGGGAAGAAGTTCGTTTGGACAACCGAACAAGAGTCGGCGTTTCAAACCCTGAAGCAGAAATTAACCACCGCTCCTATCTTATCCCTTCTCGAAGGCAGTGATGATTTTGTTGTGTATTGCGATGCCTCGAAACATGGTTTTGGGTGTGTATTGATGCAACAGACGAAAGTTATTGCTTATGCCTCTCTTCAACTGAAGATTCACGAGCGAAATTACACAACGCACGATCTCGAACTTGGAGCTGTCGTCTTTGCGCTCAAACTGTGGAGACACTACCTTTATGGAACTAAGAGCACTATCTTCACCGACCACAAAAGCCTCCAACACATATTCGATCAGAAATAACTGAACATGAGACAGCGACGGTGGATCGAGACGCTGAACGACTATGATTGTGAACCTCATTACCATCCTGGAAAGGCAAATGTTGTAGCCGATGCTTTGAGCCGAAAGGAAAGAATGGTACCTCTTCGTGTCCGAGCCTTGAACATCACCATCCATTCGAATCTCAATAGCCAAATCCGAATAGCCCAAGATGAGGGTCTCAAAGAGGAGAATGTTTCTCATGAACATTTGAACATTCTCGTCTCACGATTCGAGGTTAAGGAGACTGGACTCTGATATTTTGCCGGAAGAATTTGGGTGCCTAGCTATGGGGATTTAAGAAGCCTCATCCTAGACGAAGCCCACAAGTTAAGATATTCGATTCATCCAGGAGCCGGTAAGATGTACCACGATCTCAAGGAATAGTATTGGTGGCCAAATCTTAAGAAAGATGTTGCTACTTACGTTGGGAAGTGTTTGACTTGTTCAAAGGTTAAGACCGAACATCAAAGGCCATCCGGGTTACTTCAGCAACCCGAAATCCCGCAATGGAAGTGGAAAAGGATAACAATGGACTTTATTACGAAACTACCAAAGACGATGGGCGGATACGATACCATCTGGGTTATTATTGATCGTCTTACCAAATCTACTCACTTCCCAGCCATGAAAGAAACTGATACGATGGAAAAACTCGCTCAACTATACATAAAGGAAATTGTATCTCGTCATGGTGTGTCCTTATCGATTATTTCAGACCGAGATGCCCGTTTCACCTCTAGATTTTGGCGTTCCTTACAAGAAGCTTTGGGAACACGTCTCGACATGAGTACCGCATATCACCCGCAGACTGACGGACAAAGCGAACGCACGATTCAAACTTTGGAGGACATGTTGCGTGCTTGTGTTATTGATTTCGGAAAAGCTTGGGAAAAGCATTTGCCGCTAGCCGAATTTTCTTACAACAACAGCTATCATTCGAGTATTAATGCCGCACCTTTCGAAGCGTTGTATGACCGCAAGTGCCGTTCTCCTATTTGTTGGGCCGAAGTGGGTGAAAAGAAAATCACCGGACCCGAACTCGTTCATGAAACAACCGAGAAGATTGTTCAAATTCAAGCAAGGCCCAAGACGGCCCGTGATCGCCAGAAGAGCTATGCCGACCTTAAACGTAAAGATTTCGAATTCCAAATGGGTGACCGCGTAATGTTGAAAGTAGCACCTTGGAAAGGTGTAATCCGTTTTGGAAAGCGTGGAAAGTTAAATCCGCGATACATTGGTCCTTTTGAAATCTTGGAGCGTATTGGACCCGTTGCTTACCGTTTGGATCTTCCGACACAATTGAGCTCCGTTCATCCTACTTTTCACGTGTCGAATCTGAAGAAATGTCTTACTGAACCAGAACTTGTCATCCCTCTCGATGAGCTTACGATTGATGACAAACTCCACTTCGTGAAAGAACCCGTTGAAATTATGGACCGTGAGGTCAAGACCTTGAAACGCAACAAGATTCCGATCGTCCAAGTCCAATGGAATACAAAATGAGGACCTGAGTTTACTTGGGAGCGAGAGGATCAGATGATGCAGAAGTATCCTCACCTTTTCCCGACTCCACCACCTACCTCAGCTTAAATTTTGGGACGAAATTTTCTTTAACAGGTGGGTAATGTAACGACCCGACCTTTTCGACCTTTTCGACTTTAAATTTTCTTTAACAGGTGCGTACTAATTTAGATTTTATTCTGGGATCATTAATTATGTTAATTACTTTCTTTAATGCCTTACAACGTGTTTTTAAGTACTTAGTTGCTTAACATGATCCTTGAATGCATTTACGACCGTTAGTGTCACTTATTGTTTAAAGCGAGCTACGTACTTGGTACACGTTAAACTTTTGTCATAATTGGAATATTATGACTATGTAAACATAATATTTTTTTATTCACGACCATTACTTGGCTTTATGGTTCCTTAATTATGCTTAGTGTTTACTAATGCTTACTAGTTACCTTATTGGACTTAACACTTTAATGGACTTCCATGGCTCAACCTACTCAACTTAGTGGACTACTTAATGGATTAATTAGCCCATGTAATCATAATTAGCCCATGTAATCATAATTAGCCCATGTAAATAATGAGACAACTAACTTGCTTGCTTATGTACCAAGGCTTGCATTATGTCTCAAACCACCCAACATGTCAACATCTCCATGTACCACCACCATGGACCACACCATGCCACACCACATAAGACAAAAATGGTTCCCCCTGCTCCCAAACCGTCGGCCACCACCCCACCCTCACCATCATTTAATTTTTTTTTCTTTCTTTGTTAAATACCCACACTTCATTCATTTGCTCAAACACACACTTCTCTCTACTTTCTCACTCTAAAGTTTTCTCTCTAAATTACTTGAAGAACTTTTAAGTTCTTAATTTCTTTTTCTTTCTTTTCTTACTTTAATTCATGAATCATCATCATCATGAACAAAGATTCAAGTTTTGTAACTTGAATCTTCATTACTCTTGTAAGATTCAATTTTGTTTTGAAGAATCTTCAAGAACGTGAAGGATTCATGCTTTTTAGCTTTGAATCTTCATAATCTTGTTAGATTTAAGTTACTAACTTAAGATCTCTTTAATTGTGTTAAAAGATCAAAACTCATGTTTTTGATCATCATGTAACTTGTAGATCCAACAGTTTACTTTATGGATCTTCAAGAAAGTTTGAAATACAAGCTTACTAGCTTGATGTTTCTACAAAAATTTAGTTAAAGATCCAAGTTTACTAAGTTATGATCTTCTTTAATTTGTTGTACTTTAGTTTTGTGACTTGTGTTTTCTTGAAACAAAAGATACAAGCTTACTAGCTTGAGATCTCATAAGTGTTGTTAGGAATCCAAGCTCTCTAGCTTAGGGTTTCATTTTTGTGTTTGATCTAAGTTGTGTAACTTTTGGTCTTCTACTTCGTTTAAACAAAAGTTCATTAGCTTGTGTTCATATTACTTTACAAGATCTAAATTTCATAACTTATGGTTGTGTAAAAGTTGAAATTCTAAGTGTTATGACTTAGGGTTTCACCAAGAACATGAGATCTAGACTTTGTAGTCTAAGGTCTTTAATATTTAGCTAAGATCTAAGTTCTATAGCTTAAGGTCTTGCTTATTTAGTTTGATTCAAAGTTTATAGCTTAATAGAAATTGTACTTGTGTTAAAACTAAGAAATTGATGTAACTTTGGTTCATCACCTTGCTCAAACTCTCACATGAGTTGTGTTTTATTTTTTAGTCTTAAATTTATGTGTTTATGGTTAAACCTTGGTTAAAGTGATGCTAAAATATCAAGAGTTGTACACTTGAAGCTTACACGCATCAAGGATGAGAACCGTGATGAGCATCAAACACCAAGAATCCCACCGGAGCACTTGTTTTCTGTTTTTCAAGGTCTGATTAGGCCCCTAAACTTCTGGAAAAGTGGATTTCCAGATATTTTGGTTCGATTAGATGACTTTTCGTTTAAGACTCGTCTTAATCTGATATACGGCTTAGGATTTATAGCCTTCCGAAAGTCACTACGCCCTTGTAACGACGTGCTGAACATTCTGACCTACTCGCGCTTGGACCGTCGCCACGGCCAAATGACATCGAGTTAGGATCTGAAAATAGGATAGCAGTAAAAGGACTCACATATGGAGCCTTGGCCACTGACCGTGCATTATTTCAGTTTATATAGAGGTCGTAGCAGCTGAACGAATTCAGCCCTTGTTTCGATCTCTATTCTTGATTGAAAACTTACTTTACTTTTTACGTACGACGATGATGATGATGATACTTAAGACTTAATTTATTTATTTATAATCCTTTTGGGACGATTTACTGATTTAGTAACCTTTGACTTAGGTTGACGACCTTTCGGACCAACTTACTCGCTTACTTATTCGTACCGATTTTACTACACTATCACTGTAAGTTATAGCTCCCTTTTTACTTCAACTATTTTTGGGACTGAGAATACATGCGCTTTTTATGTTTTACTTACTAGGCATGAGTACTTAAACTATATATATGTGTGGGTGATATAACGGCATAAAATTTCCCCTTAGCTCGGTAACGTTTAGTCATTGGTTTTTGAACCGGTGAACGCGAATCTTAGATATGGATCCATAGGGTTTGACATCCCCACTCGGGCTAGTCGCGCTAGCATTTAACGGGTGTTTAATACTTCGTAAACTTACGCACTCGCCAAATGTACTTTTAGGGGGTGATATTTACGTTAAGTTAGTTATCAAGTGCCCACGGTTAAGCATATACTTTTCATACAGTTTTGAATACGAAATCTCGTAGCCTACATTTCATTATTGTTACAATCAAACTATAGCTCACCAACATTCGTGTTGACTCTTAAGCATGTTATTTCTCAGGTGCTTAGACGTATGTTGCTTCCGCTGTACTAGACTCTCGGTGTTAGATTTCCGCTGCTTATTTAGAGATGTCTTAAACATGGAACTTTTTACTTTGCATTCAAAACTTATGTTACATTTGAACAATAGCTTTGTAATGACCTTCGTGTCACGTACTTGTGTTAACGCTTCCTATTCGTAGAAGCATGCTATCTTTTGTAAAACGCTATCTTTTATGAATACAAACTTGTTTTAAAACAGCATATAGTGTTATAACCTTGTGATGGACCTGTTGTTGATGATCCATACACGTAAATTTTGTACGGGGCATCACAACTTCAGTCCAAGTTGGCAACCATAATCGTACACTCCGTCTGAGTTTAGAGAGTTGAGAGAACAAGAGCCTCCTGTGGTATCTTTGGATTTAGCATTGCCAACAGATCCATTCGAGTGCCTGGAATTACCATTAGAATGACTTTTTTCTTTGGACCCAGTATTCTGTAGATTCTTATCACTTTCGGATCTTAATTCGCACGAAGTACATCGAGATCGAAGATTGCCTTGATTGTTTCTTGCGCTATTTTTGAGATTCATCATACGGGAGGACGTTTTCCATCTTCGAATATGTGACCAACAACAATCTTTTTTGATTGAACCTACCTCTCGTACGTTAACTTTTAGAGTATTCGATTGGGTAGCAGTTTTCCTTCTCACGGTTTTGGGCGTTTGATTGGTGTTATTGGGTCTGTTTGAAGGTCCAATGTTTTTAGGAGAGATGGGACAGCCCATAGAGACATCCTGGAGCCCACACGTTCCTTCTTTATTGTTACATTGGCCCAGATCCTTCTTCACTTCATCTTGGGGCCTGGTACATTTGAATAGCTATTGACCTCTTGGACATTTAATATATTATTGGGCTTCAGATGGCCCAATGGGCTGGGAGGACTTAATTCATTAACTTCAATGGTTTCATCCACATGCTCCTCTAAATCCTCATCGGTATTCGTTATCTCAATACGTTCCTTTTGTTCACAGGTGTAGTTAATATGTAGGGTTTTGTTCTCATCATTATCTGTAGGTTTATGGTTATTGGAAATAGACTTGGGGTTTTTGGAAGTTGCACAATCTGGGTCTTTTGTGTTCTCAATATCATTAGTTTTCTCGTACTTTGCATCTTTTGCCCAACACCCTGACTCTTCATCTCCATGCGTATTGTTTGACTGATTCCAGAAAGGACTACTGGATTTTTGACTGAGATCTTCGTCGTTATTGTTTCCTTCTTCAAGAATATCATTAAGGAAGTTCCCTTCATCTTTTTCTTCCTCATCTGATACCTCAAATGTATCATCTACGAATTCGTCATCGGTGTTGTTGTCTATCAGATCAATAAATTAGGACTTATCTGTTGACCCAAACTCCACCCGAATCTCCCTGTTCGAATCCTCTTTTATACTAACATAACAAAGTTCATCTCCATCTTTTAATTTAACATTCCCATCGTAACTTACTGTCTTGCATCTAGAGTGAATAAGGACACTTGGTAAGATTTTGGTTCGCTTCTTCTATCTCATAGTTTTCCATATCTAAGATTCTTCCCCACCAACCAGCTATTTTTCGCAATGTGTTTTCGTTCCAGCGTGTGACCGGAACACCAACAATATCAACCCAAAACAGTTTCCCGGATGATCGGAACGGACTTCCATCGAGAATTTTGACAAGGTTACACCATTTGAAAATAGCATGTCCTTTATTTGAAATAATGTTGTTGGCAGCATCAATGGAATTACAAACTATAAGCATATCCATTCCACCCAGGTACTTTAAAGAGAAGTTGGACAAACCCTCGGCTTTGCACAAATCTTCGAATTGAAAGAAGAGGTCAAGAGTTTTTAACTCACAGATTATTGATCTTCCGAAAATGGATGTGTTCCTTTCTTTCACTGTGATGAGTCTCTCATCTGTGTAGATATTTGTTGACTTAACTTCAACTCCCTTAGTTTCTTTTTTCTCTACTAACTTCTCCCTTAGATCTTCTACACCTCTTTGTTTAGTTAATTTTTCCCTTAAATCGACATTAGGGTATCTCACGTTCAGTGTCGGAAGCAGGATTTTTCTTCATCGGGGGCGAAAATTTTTTTTAAAACCGTAGCAATTTTTTTGGCAAAATACGGAGTTTTTGGGACAAAAATTGGAGGTTTTTAGGCAAAATATTGAGGTTTTTGGATAAAATTTGAAGGTTTGTGGGTAAAATTTAGAGAATTGTGGACAAAATTTGAAGGTTTTGAGGCAAAATATATAGGTTTTGGGGCAAATGACTTTTGGGTTTGGGGCAAATGACTTTTGGATTGGGGGCAAAATAAAAAAAATCCAATTTTTTACACTAAAATTTCAAAATCGACTAGGGGCGGGCGCCCCCTGCCCCCGCCCCCCCTAAATTCGCCCCTGCTCACGTTTGAATTTCTTGCTACATCACAGAATCTTCTATCGTCCCTGTAGGCACTATTAACAGACGCCTGGTTCATCTTGTTTTTTTTCTGATTGTTGATCGTAGTTGTTATTGATACCCGACCCATCTCGATCTCTTGCTTTGAAGATTTTGATTGTGGAACCTTCAAACTTGATCTTTTCCAACGATTGTAACATACTGTCCGCACCAGTAACATGACCGTATCTTACAAAGTCAAAGCGACAGCCGTTCCTTAATCTTTTTCCGGCTACATACACATCCCTGAGTTCTCCATATGCTTTGAATGACTTCTATAAATTTGTGATTCCCCAATTCTCCGGGAAGTTGAAAAACATGAACGAGGTTAGTTAGATTCCGAATAGTCTCACGAATCGATCTTGAAGTTTCCCGTTGTACCGGTTTCGCTCCGCCGTTGCTCCGTCATTGTTTCATTCAGTACTTCTAACAAAAATTTATTTTAATTTTTCAAAAGTTTTCTTTTCCATTTTAATGGTTTATATACTACTACGAATTAGTTCATAACGCGCAATATTGTAGATTTTGATACTATTAATTTAGAGATACTTAACAAATAATTAATATATAGTAATAACTAACCCTCGCTTCGCGCCGGTGGTTCGGTTTTCAATGTATTTTATTGCGTTTAGTTTGTAAAATTATTTCGTGGCTAACGATGATGTCGTTGAAGCGCAACTCGAGTCGAACTAAAAGGTATAATCCACGAAAGATTTAAATGTTATTTTAAATTAACAATATATGTGCATCTCCGCGTTTCGCTATGAAATTGTCGACTTTTAAAAATTTAACGCAAAATCAACGTGTATGAAAAGTACGTCAAATATTTAGCGTTTTTTTAAAAAGCGTCCGTTTTGCGTATAGTTAGTGACATTGTGTTCCTAAAATTATTTCGAGTTTAACGATGGTGTCGAAAAAATTTAACTCGAAGATATGGCCCGTTGAATATTTGGGTGGAGTTTATTTAAGAGTTTTTATGAAAATAAGTATTTGACACTTTACCCCCTGGTTGGGGGATCGATTTTAATATTTGAACAAAGTGTGAGGACTTTTTTTTGGGAAAAAAAAGGTGAAAAAAATGAGAGAACGAAAACGCCCTTGATTACTATTCATCATTTTTTGTCTATTAGATAGTATATAAATATAAATAAATATTGAAAGTATAGGTAAGTAGTCATTCATCAATGTATTCTTAAATTTAACAAAAGAATATGATCAAAGAATATAATTGATTCGAAGTGTATTTGAAAGATAATATATTTATTGTTTAAAACAGTATAATATGGATTGAAATATGTGAATAGACGTTTAATTGTTATTGTTATAGATGTCAAAATAATTGATAAATAAATAAAAAAAAAATGAAATTATGAGTGTCAAATAATGTCGATGCAATCTCGAATAAAAAACAGTTGAGAATAAAAGAGATTTTTTGTTCTGAAAATAGCAACCTAAAGCTTATCAACAAAGCATGAAACAAAAACTTGGTAGATTATAGCCAAAGAGCAACTTGAATCTATGTAGATGGCAAAATGACTCGTACCCGATGGAAAAATCCGAAACCCATTATAATTGAGTCGGGTCTGACCCGAGTCCATCGGGTCATGGGCCGGGTATGGGGATGGTTACAAAAAATTTCCGGGTTCGGGTTCGGGTATGATTTTGGATACAAACTCATTTACTCGACCCGTATACCCGACCCGCATACCCGTATACCTAGCCCGAGGAATTTTAATAATAATTTTTATCTAAAATTTTAGTATTAGTATTATATTGTTAATGTATGAAAGATTTTTCTTATTTGTTTTGAAAACGAGTATAATTTTATTCAATATAATCCTATACAACAAGTTTTCGAGATGTGATATTTTATATACTTTGTGTATTTGAGTATTTAAAAAACTTTTCAATCAACTTTTTGTATGTAATATTTTATAATACTTTAAACATGAAGTAGTTAAGTTATTTTTCGATATTTTAATTTGGTAACTTATTGAAAAATAAATACAGAATGACTAATCGGGTATACCCGTGGGAAAATTCGAAACCCGATAGTATGTAAGTAAATGGGGACCCGACGGGTTTCGGGCCGGGTTTGGGGCGGGGTTTCTTAATCGGATTCGGGTCCGGGATTACCTAAACCCGACCCAAACCCGACCCGATGACATCCCTAAATCCATGACACAACAAAAACAACTCAAGTAGAAAAAGAGTTACACGGTAGACATCTTAAAAAGTATCACTAACTTCGTTATTTTAAGATGTTTAACTTATAATAGATGTTACACAAACGTCATACATGAATATACACAACTTAAAACAATATAAAGACAAGTCAAGAACAAGTTCACATCATACTATTACATCACCACAACTACTAGCTACACACTTAAACATAATGTCATCGATTTTAAAGGCTTATCGTCTTACTTCGCATACTTACACCCCCGCGGCTTCCTATATATTCGGCACGCTAGCTACCTCTACTCAACACTCGAAACAGATAAGATCGATTGAAGATGAAAGGCGTGGTGATAGTTGTGGTTACAACACTAGCAATGGTCGGGTTCATGGTGCACCCAAGTGAATCAATAACTTGTCTTGATGTTGAGGGGTTTCTTGCACCATGCTTACCCTGCCTTAGGCAAGGTGGAGAGCCACCACAAGAATGTTGTAACGGGTTGAAGGGGCTTGAAGCCTCATGTAGGACTAAATCTGATAGGCAAATTGCTTGCAATTGTTGTAAAACTGCTGCGATTACTTTTCAAATTAGGGAACAGTTCGCTGAGGTCCTCCCTGATAAATGTGGAGTTCATATTTCCATACCAATTAGTCCTACGGTTGACTGTTCCAGGTACATGGCTAAGACGCTGAATAGCATTTAACATGTTTGTTTGTAACCTTTAAATTAAAGATAAATTGTGCTCAATGAAACAAAAGCTGTGCTGAACTATTGAGAATTGAAATTATATATATATATATATATATATATATATATATATATATATATATATATATATATATATATATATATATATATATATATATATATATATTTATATATATATATTAACCACTAAATCTTATAATAACCTCCTTAAATTATATCCGGAAATCAAATATTAATTAATTTATTTATACTCGGAAAGGTTAATACGATAATTTATATCCTAATTAAAAACGATGTTCAATCAGAACCTTTGAATCAGATATATTATGGATCATTCAACGTTTAACTATTATCTGATGCTTAATTGTTGATTTAGTTATGCTAATGATTTATAACTTTTATTGTTATTTTGTTGGTGCAGTGTTTCCTTCTAGGGAGATGATATTTCCAACATCCAATTTACTTGTTCCATCAAAATTTACTAAAAAGCCCTTAATGATAAGTTTACAAAAATTATTTAAAGTTTTTTGTTAAATTATATGTAGGGATATTTTGGGAACAAACCATAATTCAATGGTGGAACAAGTAAAATGGAGTGTAGATATATCATCTCCCTTCCTTCTATGAACAGAATTACTACAAATTGCATGGCAGTTGGATACTACCTGGTCTCGTTGAATAAACATGAGTTATTTTGTTGACTATAGTACTTACAAAAAATAATTAAGACAATCTTGTAGTTTCAAAAATATTTAATAATGTACCAAGTTTTTAGAAATGGATCGACTTGCCTTACAATCTACAATTCTACATGATATTTATTTATTCTTTTTTCTTTTCTACATGAACATGATATTTATCGACGAACATATTTCACTTCAAATATCTAAAAAAATATTTTAAATACATGTTTTACTTCAAAATTACAAACCTAACCGAAATCGAATCTATATTCAATTTGAAATATATTTTAAATACATGTTTTACTTCAAAATTACAAAGCTAACCGAAACTGAATCTATATTCAATTCCGTTTTGTTTAAAACCAATATAACATAATCATAAAATTAATTTATGGTTTTAATCTATGATTATTTTGGTTAAATGATAATTATTTTGGTTTTAGTCATAACCAAACCGAATGATAATTAACTATATTAGTTATTTTGTCTTCACTTTAACCAATTCGTCAAAGTGAAACTGAAAATCATACTAAACACCAAATTCATTTTTACACCGAACTAAAAACCGAGTAAAATTTGGTTTATTTTTTTCCGATTTGAATTTGACTCATTTTTGATAAATATATCATGAACATGCATTGTTTGATAGTAATTAAAATTCAGTAAATTAAAATGAAACAAGAAATATTGAATGGGCAAGTTTGAGCTGTTGGAGTATTGGGTCATATCCTAGTGATCAAGCATATTTTTACCATAGGGTTTAATATGCCTGCTCAATACGTAGAGGGGTTTAAGGATCTTAGAACGTGGCTCTCCGGTCCGGCTACCGTGAATAACCCTGGCCGACATGATGATGTCGGCAGGGTGGCCAAGTGATTAAGTCCACCTCCGATAACGGTCGTCGATCAAGAGGCCCCAAATAAGGTCGTAGGTACTAGCTTACGAAAGACTAACCTGTTAACCTTGAAAAGATGCTGAATGATGCTTTTTTACGTAATGTGTATCGTAGGTGATAGTTACGTAATATGCTGTGTCCGTTGAATGATGATTAGGGTTTGTATTTATAGGCAAACCCTAATTCTAGAACCGTCCCAGATCATGATAATCTCATCCATAACTGACTCCCCCGAATCACGGATATAATTATGGAAAAGATATTTACTTGACAGCTAAGCAACCGCCGTACCGGGAACAAAGGCATTCGCACGCCGCATAACACACACAAGAACACGCATACGCGCAATTGTGATTGCCCGCATACATATGTGGTGCGCCTGCGAGTTGCGGTATCATTATATAATTAACCTCCAAAATAGGAAAATAAACACTCTGTGTTTTTCAATATGCTCCAAAGTTTCAAATTATTAGATTTCATATGTTCTAACAACTAGCAAACACATGTTTCCACTTCCATGACATAATAGTAACCACATCCGTACATGACATTAGAGATAAGAGATTTTTTAAAAACATTAAATTATATTTTTTTTGGGTATTGTAGTTTAATTGACGGTGGCTAATTGTAGGCTAGAAACACTAATGATTGGTTGTTTGTGAGGATTTTAACCCATATGTTTTATCACTGAAATTTTACCGTTTTAATTAGAAGAATACTAAAAGATAATAGTAAAATGATAAATATGTTTGAAAGCACATCGTTTTCTTAAATAAGTTTTTAAAATACAAGTGTCTGTTGCTATCGTCACTTTGTTACGAACTATGTAATTTTTAATAAACGCTTGTATCGTATGTATGACGATCTTGAGAAGTTCATGGTTCGGTGGACTTCCGATACCAAATAAAAGTACCTGTTTTGTGTTTAGTTGATTATATATGTTACCATATGTAATGTAAAATAAAATGTGTTTCATAAGACATAAAGAAAAAAAAAATGTATTAACTAAATAAGAGTAATGATATCTATCTATCTATCTACATATATAAAAAAGAAATTTGTTTAACTTACTTGTCAACAAAACCATTTTTAAAATGATTAATGACAAGTGGAATTTACACTTGTCAAATTCTCAATAAAATCCATTAAATAAATGATTAATCTCTATCTCTATCTCTACTATATATAATAACAAATACAAAAATAGGTCATTAAAATCTGTAACTTCTAATCTTAATCCTCCATTCATAAGCTATCATTAAATCTACACCATTAAAAAGTTCATGTCATGATTATGACCTGGTAATCTCCAAAATTAGTAATAGTGAGACTAAAATACCCTTAAAAAAAAAAAAACACGGGATAGGGGTTCTAAAGAATATCATTCATTCCCTCGTTCTTTCTTCACTTCAGGAAAAAACCCTAAATTTATCCCTAAAAAGAAAAACAAACGACTAAAATCAAAAGAGTGAATGATTTTGATTTCGATCCGAACTAAACAACAATATTAATCGGAGAACAATATAAATGGAGATTCCGAATAGGATGTATTATTAAGTTTCGATTGATTGAAGTTCTCAAATCAATAAGCTACATTCGACTATTATGTGAAGATTATCGTTTTAATCTTGAACCTAATGTCTAGAAACTCAGGTAATCACATCTTATTTCAACTTCCTGTTGTATCGATCATAATTTTTTATCGATTTATGAAACCAGTGAGTTTGAATTATTGTATTGAGATTCTGTGATCCATATGTGTTGTGTTTCTCTTTTTTTTTTTTTTTTTTTTTTTTTTTTTTTGATATTATCTCTGATAATGAATAAAGATGAAGAAAGTTTTGATGTTCAAAAAATATTGTGTGTATTTAATTATTAAGTTTTTCGTGTACAGTGATCATGAAAAGTGATAAAAGTTTCTCATGTACAGTGACTGCTTAAAAAATTAGTAGGTATGTACATCATTATATATAGTGCCTATTTCTTCTCAAATAAGAAGATAAGCATTTTTCAGGAGTGCTGACGAGATTGATTTTGTGGGTATGTGCATATGAACATATAGGGTCCAAATGGGTCGACTTCACCAGGACCATGTGACGAGATTGGCCATAAATGTGTTGTATGTAGATGCAGCGGAAGAGTAGATGCTCTTGATTGTTGTGGAAATGTCACTTTTTTCATCTTCTTCCTCAGGAATACACAACTAAAGATAGATGGATAACAACCTTATATTGGGAACAGGTTCGTCCGATATAAAAAGGGCGTATTAAGTGGTACATTTAGTTTTATTCTAACAACTCTTTTACCATAATAGTTTTCATATGTAGGTCAAAATCACTTATTTGTGTGTACCTCATATGATATAGAATTTACAGGGAAGTGGAATCCAACATAACATCAAATATTAGTACTAACCATACATTAGTAATGTAGGTAATACTACAGTTCTATTTTGAATTCCCAAGTGTCGACTTTTAATTACGTACTTTATGTCAAAAAGTGCAATCTGGCCAAAATCTATGATTGTTAATAAAGTTGACTTATGATAATGTTTAGATCTTTAAGACATGGATTTATGTCAAAGACATCAATAACATCTACAAAAAGCTGTATATGAGGTGTACATTGTATATTGGTAATAAAATAAGGGAATATGATGCAATTTTGTGAGTGCGTTACAAATATTATAGTTAATGAAATGACTCTGTTGTCATATTAATTTAACTTGTGTTGAGTATTGACAGGGCTTATGGAATAAAGCAGGTGACCATGAATAATTAGCTTCGACTTTTGAAGGATATGGTATTTCAACTGAGGTGGCCAACATTTTCGAAAATCGACTGGGCGGGATTGTTGCTGGTTTGCTTGACCTAACTATTGGTGAGGCACTCACAAGTCACAACCTTTGTTAGATTATGGAGACATTTATACAAAACGAGAAAAAAAAAAAAAAAAAAAAAACTGTTCCAACACTTGCACGGATTTTGCAGATTTCGGGAAGGTGGAAAGCATGGCTAGTTGATAAACAAGATGATTACTTGTCATGATGAAGATTCCTAGCTAGTTGTCATGGTGTTCTTGTTTTCTCCTATATATAGAACTCATTGTATGCAATTGTAACACACCACATACAGATTCTCAGTAATAAACACTCTCTAGTTGGTCCGTGGACTAAAGCAATCACACCGATTGCATATAACCACGTTATATCTTGTGTCGTTCTTACATTTACGCATTTATTATCTTTCGTTCATTAAGTGGGTTTGAGTGATCTTGATAGAATCACTACTCGGCTAGTAGTCTTGTAGAATTACTAGCGTTGTTTGGGTCCTAATATCCTAACAACCTTATCCTGGTCTTGCTTGGTACTTTGGTTATACATGGCTTGTGTGGAATTTGAGTTGAGTTCCTTGATGAGTTTAATTCACTAAAGCTTGTTCTACTTTGGGCAGGTATTAAAAACGGGTCAATAAGGTTGTCAATGAATCTTACAAACAATCTCAAGGTTCATATTCTTTCCTTTTCCAGTTATTCATTAGTAATCAGAAAGGTTTCTAAGGATGGAGCTGACTTTCGAAACTAATATTCATCATATTTACTGTAATATCCTGCCTTTTTCCGTTTAATTATTTTAAGTCAGTTAATTAATTATAACATCTCTCGTTTACTCTACGTATTTAAGGTAATTCGTTTGGTTAATTCGCGCACCCGCTGCTAAACTTAAGGGACTAAACTTACAAAGTGACCAAAGTTTTGATTAAATTGAAGTCACAGCATTTAATTATAACCTAAGCGCCTGTAACTTTTTCAAATCTTACATATGTTACAATTCATTAACACGATCAATTACAAACAAGTCACAACACAAAATTATGTAATAGCAAATTAATTACAAACAAGTCACAACACAAAATTATGTAATAGCAAATTATTAATTATGTAAGCAATTAAGAGATTTATATAAGTATACATTGAATGAATTGAATTGAATATATTACTGTACGTTTTAGTGATAATGCGAAGAGGAGGTGAGGCAGAGTCTTGGTGATGATGTGTGCCGGAGTTGGAGGAGCAAAGGGATGAAATTCTGTCGAAACAAAGTTTCCGGCGACCAACGAAACGGCGTGGCGGAGTTATAGATGTGAGTTCCGGTTGAGGTGATAGCATGTAACCATTCCATGCCATTACCACTAACATTTTATCAATGAAGTGAAACCCTTAAATTTTTGATTTCTTTCTTTAGTTTATAGATAGATAGATAGATAGAAAGGAAAGTGTGAATCTTTGCTCTGTTGTCGCACAAACGATGCTAGTACTCCTTATCGCTGTTACTCCTAAAATATCTATCTATAAACAAGGTACTTGCTCCTTCCCAATTTAAACAACACAATTTAATAATTATTACTCATATTATAGTAAATTTTTTTTTTTTTTTTTGAAAAGCAATCACACTTTTATTAAACACGAAAACATACAAGGAAGAGTTCAAAGGCAATACCTTGAGCTAAAGATTACACGAGAAGTTGCAAAGAAAAAGCAACAAATAACTACCACTAAACTATATACATGATCAAATTCAATTTAGGTAATGACTAGGGTTGGATAACCATGTAAGCCAATCGAGTTTCATGTATTTTGATTTATTCGTGATCCACTGGAATGACATAATTTTGATTTCATTAAGCGCGACCGGTCCACTCCAACTCTTCCTTTGAAATATCATGTTGTTACGATTTTTCCATAAGCGATATGTACAAACCCATTTTGTGGCTTGCCATACCTTACCACCACGATCATTAGACGAAATGTTCGGATCTTCCATGATGATTTCTTGCACACTATAACTCCAAAAATTACCAAGCCCCCACCATTTGAATAATCTTTCCCAAATATCAAGGGCATGCTTACAAAAAGATGAGCATATGGTCCACCGCTTGGAGATCGTCATCGCAAAGGGGGCATCGAATACTATGAAGATCGATACCCCTTTTATCGATTTCAACCCTAACCGGCAACCTTTTTTTAACGCCCTCCAAATGAATATTTCAACTTTTTTAGGGACAAGATTATTACGGGTAAGGACTTGGAATGAAGCAATGTTACCGAGCAGTTTATCGTTGATCATGGAAGCGGGAATTTTGACCTCGAACACTCCTTTCGCGCTGTCTGACCAGCTCCAAGAATCATCCTTGCTGGGGTCGACGTTAACAGCAACAACCTTATCCTGAATCTGAGTCAACTCACCCGAAGAACGACCTGAGGGAACCCGTATCCATGACCAATTGAACCGCAAACCCGAATCATTACACGACACACGATCCTTGAAAGTAGCTTCTTTGTTGCTTTGTAATCGAAACAGTCTCGAAAAAAGAGTACACATCTTGCCTTCATTGCACCATTGTTCGTTCCAAAAAGAAGTTGATCCGCCGTCACCAATGTTCTTGACAAAAGAGCTCTTGAATTGGATTTGAAGATCTTCAATTAATGTAACTGTTAAGACAATATTCTGCCAAGTGCCTAATGTTGTTTGATGAGTAAACTCATCATCCAACATTAAACCATCACAACGACCATAAATACTACGAATAACCTTGGCCCAAAGGGAGGTGGGTTCGGTTTTGAACCTCCACCACCATTTTCCCAATAAGGCTAAGTTTTTTGCACGTAAAGAACCAATATTCAAACCCCCCCCCCCCCCCCCCCCCCCCCCCCCCCGGTTCCCGTAGGAGTTTAGGACATTTTCCCATTTTACCCATGAAATTTTTGTATTTGTGCCCGACCCGCCCTAAAAAACGCTCTTCTCACACTCTCAAGTAATTTTATCACACTCGGCGGAGCACGAAAGAGCGAAAAGTAGTACAATTGAAGACTATTTAGAACCGATTTGATGAGAACCAATCTTCCACCAAAAGACAACGTCCGCATTTTTCAACCCGAGAGACGGTTATTAAACTTGTCGATAACTGTACTCCAATCATTTATTTTGTTCATCTTTGACCCAATCGGTAATCTGAGCTAAGTACATGGGAACTTACCTACTTGACAACCTATGTAACAAGCAACAAGGTTGATTTCCACTTCTTTCACTCCTATACCAAATACACTACTTTTTTGAAAGTTAACTTTTAAGCCCGAGGCGAGTTCAAAACATTTCAACAAGTTTCCAAGACTATTAACGTTCCGCCTACTCCATTCCTCAAAAAAGATAGTGTCATCCGCATATTGAAGGTGGAAAACTAACACTTTATCAAACCCGACTTCGACACCCTTGAACATCCCTTTATCCGTGGCTACTTTTGTAAGGATATTTAGACCCTCGGCCGCTAAAATAAATAAGAAGGGAGATAATTGGTCTCCTTGGCGAACACCTCGGCCAATTGAGAATTCATGAGATGGTGATCCATTAATGAGGATAGAAATCGAGGCCGAGGTAAGCCAACTTAAAATCCATTTCCTACACTTATCCCCGAACCCCACACTTTTCATGACTTCTAAACGGAAGCACCAATTAATGCTATCGAACGATTTTTCGAAATTTACTTTGAAGATTATGCCCTTCTTACGATTTACTTTCAAAAAATCAATTGTTTCATTAGCAATTACGAATCCATCGAGAATATAGCGCCCTTTTAAGAAGGCACATTGTTCAGGCCCAACAATTGCGGGGATTACTTTTCGAAGGCGATTAGAGAGTATTTTCGAGACTATTTTATAGTAACTCTCGATCAAGTTAATAGGACAAAAATCCCCGAGCCCTTCCGGATTTACTTTTTTGGGGATAAGGGTCACGAACGATGCATTACATCCTTTGGATATTTCACCCTTTTCCTAAAACTAATTCAAAGCTTCAACTAGATCTTTTTTAATAACATCCCAAATTTTATTGTAAAATTTCATATTGAACCCATCCGGCCTGGGTGCTTTATAGCTCCCACAATCGTTAACCGCTTCTAAGATTTCTGTTTTAGTGAATTTGACTTCAAGTGATTCAGCATCATGATGTGATATGGAAGGATAACTCAGGTCAGATAAGGATGGTCTGAACCCATTCTTTTCTTCGAATAAAGAGCTGAAATGTCTTACGGCTTCTTCTTTGATATCAAGCGGATTTTCATTCCAACATCCATTAATCGTGAGTCCCCGAATGTTACATTTATTGTAATTATTGCGAATAATAGCATGAATAAATTTAGTATTCTCATCACCGTCTATGGCCCAACGAATTCGATATTTTTGTTTTAGCATTCTTTTCTTCATATTTTCTTTTGCCATCCATGCTTTCCTGTTCTCTTTCCACGACTGTAATTCACTATCCGAGAGTGGACTTGTTTCAGCTTTTAGTTCTAGGTTAAGGGCAGCAATTTTCAACTCTTCTATCTTGTGACGACCCGGGAATTTCCGACTAAATTTAAACTTAATCTTTATATGATTTCGACACGATTAGCAAAGTCTGTAATGTTGAGTCTAAAAATTCTGAACTAATTTCATATATGCAATTACCCTTTTGACAAATTTCGACGATTCACGAACCATGATTTGTAAATATATATATATATATATATATATATATATATATATATATATATATATATATATATATATATATATATATATATATATATATATATATATATATATATATATATATATATAAGTAAGTATAAATATTTACATATATAAATATTAATAAATCGATTGTTATTATAAATTATATGTAATATCAATAGCTTAAACTTACTTACAAATAAAAATTTCTATATTATTATCACTTTCATTAAAATGAATATTAATAATAATATTAGTATTAATAATATAATATATAGATATAAAATTTAAATATGTAACTTGTTATTACTAGTAATATTATTATGTTTTGTCATTAAGAATCATTATTATTATTATATATTATTATTATTACTATTGTTATAAAAATAAAATAAGTTATTAATATTATTAAAAATATCATTATTATGATAAATATTATTATTATTAGGATAATTATTATTAATTGTACTATTATTATTATGTTATTATTGTTAATAATATTCAGTATTATCATTGTGTATTTTTAATAAAATGATTACTATTAATTTCATCTTTATAAAAGGAAAATCAAGGAAAGAAATTCAATTCAGATTGCTAGCATCTATGAATGTGATCTTGTCAATAACTTTTTTATAAGAATCGATCTCCATACACAAGATAACAAAATCAGTTTGCAATCCCTTTCATCTTTTTATTTTTTTTATTAATTCTGTACTGGATGAACAATTGCTGTCGACCTCTTCTTGCTACATATCAAACAATCCTATCTGTTATCCTCACAAACCCCACAACTCACAAACTTAACCACCAACAACCTTGTACCACTCGTGCCATTCGAACAAAACTCAAATATACCTCCTTGCTTTATCTTATATCATCATATGTATGTATATATGTGAAATACATATATGGATATCGAACTGCCACTTATCTCTTGCTACTATTTCTGTCACCATCCCCAAGAACCATCGAAACCACCATGAGCCACGACACCACCTTCAACCTTCTTCAATCAAGTTTGAATAGGTGGCTGTGATATATTTCTTGTTAATTAATGACAACTACTTGTGTTGCTTTTCCAAATCATTTGGCACGCCTCCTTCTTTACTTTATGGCCGACCCACATTATAAAATGATGAGTGGAGGGTAGACCCGCTGTATAAAGTGGCGATTGAAATTGTGCTTTGAAAAATTATTAATACCGAAGGAGCCATGGATATTCATACCCACAATTTGTTGTGGTCCCGTTGTGACACTAGAACATGTAAGCAATTACTTAAAGTTATTAAAGCTTAGATTTTGGGAAAATTATACATCTTGTTAAATAAGCTCAACCATTCGATAATGCTTTATGATGAGTGACGATGTGATGATGATGTTTAGTGGTTTATGTGAACGAATTTTAAAAGATAAAGTGATGTTTGATGATGAAATGATATTGTGGTTCGTTCTACTACTGCTATCCTACGGTCCACTTTAATTAAATACTACGAAATCCAATCAACAACTACTCATTAATCTTGGATCGTATGGATGAGGGTTAGTTAGTGGGATGCTAAAGGTTATTGTAGGGTCAGTGTATGAAAACAAATATAGAGAGGTTAAATGACGAGCTGTTTCCCTCTTTTCAATATCTAAACAACTAATCAGATTTTCTATATTGGACTGTAAAGGGACGTGAGCTGTTATTTCAGTGGACCGAGAATTTCAATTAGGATTATGATTGGGCCTTAAACCTACTTGATGTAATTCGGGCTGAATCTTTTTGGATTTCTAGTGGGCCGAATGAATTAAATGGTGAAACATAAACTGCGTGTCCCTTTTTTCTTTCTGTTTCTCCTTTCGTTCCCAAATCTTTTATTGCCCAACGAATGATGCAAGATGATGATAAAATGATGAGTGTGTACATGTTATGATGATATAACAATGATGTATGATATAAGAATGATGACAATAGTAGATCATGATAATGATGATGAAATGATAAGGGTTTGATGAGGATGAACTAGTTATCATGCGGTTTAATACCAAGACAAATCGTTGGTTCATAAGTTTAAAGGTGTTAACGAGTTAGCGGGACGTTGCAGGTTCAAACCCGGACTTGGGCATTTTTTTTAAGGGCTACTTCTTTGAGGTAGTATTACAAATACCATTATTATTATTATTATTATTATTATTATTATTATTATTATTATTATTATTATTATTATTATTATTATTATTATTATTATTATTATTATTATTATTATTATTATTATTATTATTATTATTATTATTATTATTATTATTAAGGTTATTATTAGTATTATTATTACTATTAATATTATTAATAGTATTATAAGCATTATTATTAAATATTATCATTAAGGTTATTATTAGTAGTATTATGATTAAAATCATTATTATTATTATTATTATTATTATTATTATTATTATCATTATTATTATTTTTTCACTATTTTAGTATTAAAAATATACTTTAATAAATAAAGGACATTTATGTAAAAATATATTGTACATCTATATTGATATTAAATACTAGCTTATTAAATAAAATGTTATTATAAATAAGTTACAAATAATATATAAATATATTTTAATTTAAATCATATATATAAATAATAAATCTTAATACATAACTAAATATATATAAAAATTATTTGATTACGATTATATGTATTAATATACACAAATGATATAGGTTCGTGAATCTGAGGTCAACCCTACATTTGTTCAATGTCGTCATATACACTTATTCAATGACGTCATATGTATTTTTACTACAAAATACATTAGGTGAGTTTCATTTGCTCCCTTTTTAAATGCTTTTGCAATATATATTTTTGGGACTGAGAATACATGCGCTGCTTTTATAAATGCTTTACGAAATAGACACAAGTGATCAAAACTACATTCTATGGTTGGATTATTAAACCGAATATGCCCCTTATTAGTCTGGTAATCTAAGAATTAGGGAACAGACACCCTAATTGACGCAAAGTCTAAAGATAGATCTATCGGGCCAAACAAGCCCCATCCAAAGTACCGGATGCTTTAGTACTTTGAAATTTATATCATGTCCGAAGGAGGATCCCGGAATGATGGGGATATTCTTATATGCATATTGTGAATGTCGGTTACCAGGTGTTCAATCCATATGAATGATATTTTTGTCTCTATGCATGGGACGTATGTTTATGAGAAATGGAAATATGAAATCTTGTGGTCTATTAAAATTATGAAATGATTATTTATGTTAAACTAATGAACTCACCAACCTTTTGGTTGACACTTTAAAGCATGTTTATTCTCAGGTACGAAAGAAATCTTCCGTTGTGCATTTGCTCATTTTAGAGACATTACTTGGAGTCATTCATGACATATTTCAAAAGACGTTGCATTCGAGTCGTTGAGTTCATCAACATTATTATTAAGTCATTTATAATTTAGATATATTATGAAATGGTATGCATACTTGTCAACTTTTGATGAAATGAAAGTTTGTCTTTTAAAAACGAATGCAATATTTGTAAAATGTATCATTTATAGGTCAAGTACCTCACGATATAATCAACTATTATGAATCGTTTATAATCGATATGGACTTCGTCCGGATGGATTAGGATGGGGCGCTTCAGTTGGTATCAGAGCGGTGGTCTTAGCGAACCAGGTCTTGCATTAGTATGTCTAACTGATAGTTGTTAGGATGCAGTAGTGAGTCTGGACTTCGACCGTGTCTGCATGTCAAAAGTTTTGCTTATCATTTCTAGTCAAAAATCATTTGCTTATCATCCTTAGGAAATTACCTGCTTATCATTCCTAGTCTAGACACATCTTACTGCAATGATTGCATGAATAGTGTATAGACAAAATTCGTATCTTGGCGTATCTGCTAATTCATATCTTAGCATATCTGTTACTGTAGACTTTGCCTGACAGCTTCCGTAGATTCCTCCATAACTTATGGGATTTTAGTATTATATATGCATATGTAAATTATGTATTGCAGGGTACTAATCTACATCCTATAATCTATTTCTTATCGAAAATCCTTCATCTGATCGTACGAGATGAATCCCTCAACCAGTTAAAATTCCTCGGATTTCGATAGCTATTCCGATAGTTATTCCGACAGGTATCCCGACATGGATATTCACCTAAGCTCCGAAAGCAGTGTCACCAGAATGAATCAGCCAATCATCCATCCTCAATTCATTTGATAGGTTCATAGTCGACTTAATCAATGGAGACGCGAAGAAGGTGATCCCTTCCACCAACCGAATTCACCTCTTGGTGAAGAACCCGAAGCACTTATCGATGAACCTATCCGAAACACCATTTTTAGCCTCATTTCCAGAGTAGCTCGACACGATTATATTCTATCCACAATTCTAAACCTTATTCATCTGCCCGTTCTGATCGACAAAATCATCCAGGAGTAATACAAGAAGTTAGCGAACTTCTTGCTCGAGTAATACTTTTGGGAAATATGGTGCAAACTTACCAGCTTCAGCAACATTACCGACATCAACAGTACCATCAGTAACAGCACCAGTACCATCAACAAATCATACCTCAACATCTCATTCTGTACCTCGAGTATAATTTTCGTTCTACGTATCGTTCTACATCATTCTAAATGGTAATTATGTAATCTCTAATGTGTAACACCCAAATATTTATGGTACATAGAGTTATAATGATGTACGTTTAGTGGGTGAAGCATAGTGTAAAAGTTAAAAGGTCAGAATCTGCCCAGACATGGGTGCGCGCCGCACACCATAAGGTGTGCGCGCCGCGCACATGCCCAGCGACAGAATTCTGTCTTTTTCTATTTTAAGTTTAATGAGGGGCTTTTTGGTCTTTTCACTTGAGGCCGGATCTCAGGCCTTATCAGCTGGTTTGGATCCACTTTTGGATCATTTTCACATCCATTCATCACTCTCAAGTATCTTAGAGAGAGAGGGAGAATTCTAGTGAGAGAATTGGGGTTTTGGAGAGGAAGGAGCTTGAATTGATCAAAGTCTCGGGTTTTAAAGTTGTTCACCTCGGTCCTAGCTACGTTTTGGTTGTTGTGGTAAGTTCTAACTCCGAATTTCATTGTTTGATTTGATATTCAAAGTTAGGGTTTGAACTTGATTTGTAGAGAAACCCATTTAAAACTCTTGAAGTGAGTTTGTTGATGCTAGTAATCGGGTTTATTGTTATTGTTGGTGGATTTTGGGTTGGCGAACAAATTTGTCTTGTTTATGACTTGTAATTGGGTTTAATCACTAGGTTTAGTGATTATGGAAGTATTGGAACCCTTTTGGAGTGTTTGAAAGACTAATTTTGGAATTGAGTCAAAATTAGGGTTTTTGGGTGATTTTGAGATTGATAAGTGTTAAACACTTAAGTTTGGGTTCTTTTGGCTTATTAGGACCATTTTCACTTGTGATTAGTGATTAGTGGTTAGTTTGGATGCGTTTGGTGTTTGTAAGTGCAATTGGTCGAATTTGCACTAAGTGTAGAATTGAGTTGGTTTGTAAATCCACTCTAAGTGTGTTATTGTATTTGTGATAATGGATTAGGTACTTTCCATTGACGTGTTGCGGAATTACTCGGTTGCATTCATCAAGGCGAAAAGGTGAGTGTTAATATCCTATGTGCATATGTATGTGTAGGATGGGTGCGGGTTGGGTGAAGCGGTTCTCGGTTATAGAGATCACTTCACATATAGGTTCATGATGGCTCGGTTTGCACGATCATCTTATTGTTAAGTTGTGAATTTCGGTTAGAGCGGATTCATGGTGACTCGGTTTATACGGTCATCTTATTGTTAAGGTTAAGTGTTTAGCCTTGGGTTGTAGGTTCGGGGATATTATATTATCTTATGTTTTGATATTGATGTGTTGTAGCTAGCCCTTCGGGTGTAGCTTGGTAGTGTTGTTCATAACGTTGTGAGTGAACTTACATTGATGTTGTAGCTAGTGGTATCGCAATTGTACGGTAAGCTTAGTTTTGCTTGCTATATGCTCGGATGATCCGGTATGTGTTATTTGATATTGTGTGGCGTGTCCATTTTATGCATATATATGTATGTAGTATATTCTCACTCACTAAGCGTTAGCTTACCCTCTAGTTGTTTACATTTTTATAGATTTGCTTGGAGACGGTGGCTCGGGTAAGCGTGGGAACTAGTGGACTCGCATAGTTACTTTAGAAGATCTTGCTTTTGGATTGATTAGGATTGGGTAGCGTATCCCCAATCGCCATGCTCGGTCTTTATTTTGTGCTAAAAATCATGTGGTCGAAAACTTGTAGTTTGTACGAAAGTCGTAAAACGGCCGATGTGGGCTCGATCTCGTAAAACTCATTTTATTATTGGAACATATTAGTTTTAACTAATATAAATTGTTGTGAAGAGCGTTTGGTCTAAAAGTGTCGGGAAGCAAGAGATCTTTTTGCGAAAATTGGAAAAAGTGGACAGCGGGCTGTCAGGCCCTGTGTGCGCCGCGTACAGGTGTGGGTGCGCGCCGCGCACCCCATCTGGACAGCTCAGTTTTAATTTTTTTATGCTGCGTGTTTGGTCGGTTAACGGGTTGGGTTGTTACAAGTGGTATCAGAGCATGGTCTAAGGGATTTAGGTGACTTGAGATAGGTGCCTAGACTTAGACTTTTGTGTGTGCTTATTTGTTGCGGGACTTGTAGGATTACGGGTCGGAATGGGTTATAGTTAGTGCCTTGTTTGTAAGTGGACTAACGTTTATATTAGTAATGCGGATATTATTAATATATTATTGTGTTGTGATAATAATTCTCGCGTGGGTTGTTGTTGCGTGGAATTTGTTTGTGTTTGTTAATGGCATCAAGCGAGGCGGTCGTTGTACTAACAAGTTGATAAGGCGTGTAGGCGCAATAAGGACTTGCAAACCTTATTACGGGTGCAAATCATGTCTAACAAGTGATGTACGACGAGTGTTTAGCAAGATGGGACGGTGTTGTGCGTGTGGTTTATACGTTCATGATCTAATCGTTTGCATTCCTTAGAATGAAAACGGAAGATGGATGCGGAACGAGTGAGCCTATTCACGAAGAGAAGGATGAGTTAACGTTAAAGATTGAGGTCGTGTTTGAACAATATGTCTCGGTTTTCACCGGCAAAGTTAGGGAAGTAACCAAGGAGTTGGTCGAAGGACAAATGACGGAAATGGTCCGAGACCAAGTGACTAATGTTGTAAAGGAAGAGTTTGAAAAGAGGTTTCCCAAACCTCGAGGTAGTGATGATGAAGATGTACTTGCAAGGTTAGGATTACATGGTGCTCATGGTAAGAGGGCACGAAGTACGCTTGAAGGCGTCGGAAAAGTGAAGAAGAAGAGTAAGAAGGGTTACAAGTTCACGTGCTTTAAGTGTGGGGAACGGGGTCATTTGGCACAAGATTGTACGGTGGTGTCTTTAGGCTCAATCAGGTGTTTCATTTGCCAGATGGAGGGACACCGGAAGTCAGAGTGTTCCGAATCGCATGACGATAGGGTTAGGAGGTTAGAGCGCGAATAAATGATGGGTAGTGGTGCACGGAAGCCCAACAGCGCTACATCAGGTACCTTTAGTACGAAATTATATGTTGTTCGTTTGTAATAACATGCGGTATGTGCGTAAGTCTTAGCTAAACTTTATTCTCCGTTGGAGATAATTCGTAGCAAGAGGGCGGTTTACGTTTATGGTTCCGGTTTACTCTCAGTAGAGTGTATAAGTGGTGTGTTGTGCCTTGATCTTATGGTGTGAATCCTTGGGTGCTTAAGCATTTTGGTTGGTATCGCGTCGTTAAGCTCGTTTGAGTGAGACCCTTAAAGTCTCAATGGTGTTGTGCATGTTATTGATATGGGTGACGTTCCTAATGGAAGTACCCTATGGTGACGTTTGATTGTCGGGCGAAGGGCGTAAGACTTGGTGCAACCAAGTATTCCTTAGTATTTGGGAAATGTTTCTACCAAACCATGGAAATGGGTTTTGGTGTTCGGTCGTTAAGTGCGTGTTCGCTTTTGTGTTGAAGTTGATGAACCATGAGGTTCGTCGGGTGGATTGAAACTCTTGAAATCGAGTGTTGATCTCGATGCATGTTGGTAAAGGAGTCTACGTGACGCGACATTAGGTACCTTTTTATACCTACTAGCGTGGTGTTCGACTCCGATTGTGTTGCGGTTACATTGTACTTAGGGTACCGAAGTGAAACCCTTAGGTTCATGAGCGATCGGGTGAAATTCGACAAATTAAATCAATTTTATGATTGCGAGTGTATAGTTCGTGTAATTTGTGGTACACTTTTTGTTCGAAGTGTTTAAGGATAGGTTAGGATCCTTGGTATGCTCAAAGTTGAAGCAAGACGTGGTGATGGGCCGTGTGAACCCAATTATTGGTAAAGTCTACCTTTGGTAGCATTGTGCGGGTGTACGAGATGCGGTTATGGAACGTAGTTCCAAGTGGGGGAGTTACACTCCCGCACGAGGAGGTTTTAGTGTGAGATTTCGGACAATGCTTTTGGTAGATCCGAAATTTGTGTCGGGACCTAGATTTGGTCGATTTGTGGTAGGGTACAATTTCGGTTAAATTGTACTTATGATTTTTGATTTGAAATATCACCAAGGTAGTAATGTGGTAAATCTCGTTGAGAGATAATGGACGGGTATGGTGAGCAAGGTGAAATCCCTCGGTTAAGGGATGTGCGTATCGGATCCTCTTTTAGAGAATTATTGTTTTGTGCCTATGTTTGATATAGGCGGTTCTTGCTCGATTTTGTGAATGGGTAGTGGTATCCGTTAGGATTCACTATGGCGTAGCAGAGCGCGATGTTACGCTACTCGTTGTTCGAGGCTAAATGGGATCGTTGATTGGTGGAGCATGACCTTCAGGGTCCTCTGACTTCATCATGAGATCATTGATTGGTAAAGCATGACCTTTGGGGTCCGCTGACTTCATCATGGGATCGTTGATTGGTGGAGCATGACCTTCGGGGTCCTCTGACTTCATCATGAGATCATTGATTGGTGAAGCATGACCTTCGGGGTCCGCTGACTTCATCATGAGATCGTTGATTGGTGGAGCATGACCTTCAGGGTCCTCTGACTTCATCATGAGATCATTGATTGGTGAAGCATGACCTTCGGGGTCCTCTGACTTCATCATGGGATCGTTGATTGGTGGAGCATGACCTTCAGGGTCCTCTGACTTCATCATGAGATCATTGATTGGTGAAGCATGACCTTGGGGGTCCGCTGACTTCATTATGGGATCGTTGATTGGTGGAGCATGACCTTCGAGATCCTCTGACTTCATCATGAGATCATTGATTGGTGAAGCATGACCTTCGGGGTCCGCTGACTTCATCATGGGATCGTTGATTGGTGGAGCATGACCTTCAGGGTCCTCTGACTTCATCATGAGATCATTGATTGGTGAAGCATGACCTTCGGGGTCCGCTGACTTCATCATGGGATCGTTGATTGGTGGAGCATGACCTTCGGGGTCCTCTGACTTCATCATGAGATCATTGATTGGTGAAGCATGACCTTTGGGGTCCGCTGACTTCATCATGGGATCGTTGATTGGTGGAGCATGACCTTCGGGGTCCGCTAACTTCATCATGAGATCGTTGATTGGTGAAGCATGACCTTCGGGGTCCGCTGACTTCATCATGGGTGTAGTGTTATATCGGTGAAGCATGACCATTGACGGGTTCCGCTGACTTCTTCGGTGTTGAGATTTAAGAAGTGGGTCGCGTGTAGTTTTCTGCCAGCCTTCTTGTTGTTGGATGTGTGATCTATTGGTTGTTTTATACGCCAATGGTGGGGTCGTAAGGGCCACGTTGTGTGAACTAACGGTGGTTTTATACGCCGATGGTGGGGTCATGGGGACCATGTCGTGGGATTAGTGAGGCGATAGCCGTGTTTCGCTCACATGTTGTTACGGGTGTAACACTAGTCGATTTTTGTGCACCTTGGGTTTAGCGTTGCGATAGTCGTTTTGGACGCTTTCGGTCTTAGCCGTTGCTTATGATGTTAGGATAGTGGCGTATTGGTTGTATTGCGCGCTACAAAGGATGTTTAGTGGTAAGCGTATCCGTAAGGATTCGTTTTTGTTCGATCTTCATCGTTTTGGGTTGTTGACCTTAGGTTGAGACTTGGCTGGTTTTAGCATTGTACTCGGTAAGGGTACGCTAAGGGATTGATACCTCGGTAAGAGATTGGTTGAGTTTTTCCCGATGTGAGGGATTGAGCAAGTTTTAGTGCTCGAATTTGAGGACTTGATAAATCGTAGATGAAGATTTAGTGTTAAAGGCGGTTCATTGGGGGAGGATTGCCTAGAGAGATTGGAAGGAAACACGATGTTTTCGCGAATGTTAAGCGATTGTGGTAGTTTTCGGATGTCGTGTGTATTGCATGTCTCGAAATGCGTGCACGTGTGTAATTGGTAAATGGTTTAATCTTCGAGTTTATGATAATTGTGGTAGGAGTCGGTTTGGAACGTATGTTTGAGGACCGTAGAGTGTGGGTCCGTTTGGTTTCGTGACGAGGATCACGAGGACGTGATCGATTCTAAGTGGGGGAGAGTTGTAACACCTAAATATTTATGGTACATAGAGTTATAATGATGTACGTTTAGTGGGTGAAGAATAGTGTAAAAGTTAAAAGGTCAGAATCTGCCCAGACATGGATGCGCGCAGCGCACCATAAGGTGTGCGCGCCGCGCACATGCCCAGCGACAGAATTCTGTCTTTTTCTATTTTAAGTTTAATGAGGGGCTTTTTGATCTTTTCACTTGAGGCCGGATCTCAGGCCTTATCAGCTGGTTTGGATCCACTTTTGGATCATTTTCACATCCATTCATCACTCTCAAGTATCTTAGAGAGAGAGGGAGAATTCTAGTGAGAGAATTGGGGTTTTGGAGAGGAAGGAGCTTGAATTGATCAAAGTCTCGGGTTTTAAAGTTGTTCACCTCGGTCCTAGCTACGTTTTGGTTGTTGTGGTAAGTTCTAACTCCGAATTTCATTGTTTGATTTGATATTCAAAGTTAGGGTTTGAACTTAATTTGTAGAGAAACCCATTTAAAACTCTTGAAGTGAGTTTGTTGATGCTAGTAGTCGGGTTTATTGTTATTGTTGGTGGATTTTGGGTTGGCGAACAAATTGGTCTTGTTTATGACTTGTAATTGGGTTTAATCACTAGGTTTAGTGATTATGGAAGTATTGGAACCCTTTTGGTGTGTTTGAAAGACCAATTTTGGAATTGAGTCAAAATTAGGGTTTTTGGGTGATTTTGAGATTGATAAGTGTTAAACACTTAAGTTTGGGTTCTTTTGGCTTATTAGGACCATTTTCACTTGTGATTAGTGGTTAGTTTGGACGCGTTTGGTGTTTATAAGTGCAATTGGTCGAATTTGCACTAAGTGTCGAATTGAGTTGGTTTGTAAATCCACTCTAAGTGTGTTATTGTATTTGTGATAATGGATTAGGTACTTTCCATTGACGTGTTGCGAAATTACTCGGTTGCATTCATTAAGGCGAAAAGGTGAGTGTTAATATCCTATGTGCATATGTATGTGTAGGATGGGTGCGGGTTGGGTGAAACGGTTCTCGGTTATAGAGATCACTTCACATATAGGTTCATGATGGCTCGGTTTGCACGATCATCTTATTGTTAAGTTGTGAATTTCGGTTAGAGCGGATTCATGGTGACTCGGTTTATACGGTCATCTTATTGTTAAGGTTAAGTGTTTAGCCTTGGGTTGTAGGTTCGGGGATATTATATTATCTTATGTTTTGATATTGATGTGTTGTAGCTAGCCCTTCGGGTGTAGCTTGGTAGTGTTGTTCATAACGTTGTGAGTGAACTTACATTGATGTTGTAGCTAGTGGTATCGCAATTGTACGGTAAGCTTAGTTTTGCTTGCTATATGCTCGGATGATCCGGTATGTGTTATTTGATATTGTGTGGCGTGTCCATTTTATGCATATATATGTATGTAGTATATTCTCACTCACTAAGCGTTAGCTTACCCTCTCGTTGTTTACATTTTTATAGATTTGCTTGGAGACGGTGGCTCGGGTAAGCGTGGGAACTAGTGGACTCGCATAGTTGCTTTAGAAGATCTTGCTTTTGGATTGATTAGGATTGGGTAGCGTATCCCCAATCGCCATGCTCGGTCTTTATTTTGTGCTAAAAATTATGTGGTCGAAAACTTGTAGTTTGTACGAAAGTCGTAAAACGGCCGATGTGGGCCCGATCTCGTAAAACTCATTTTATTATTGGAACGTATTAGTTTTAACTAATATAAATTGTTGTGAAGAGCGTTTGGTCTAAAAGTGTCGGGAAGCAAGAGATCTTTTTGCGAAAATTGGAAAAAGTGGACAGCGGGCTGTCAGGCCCTGTGCGCGCCGCGCACAGGTGTGGGTTCGCGCCGCGCACCCCATCTGCACAGCTCAGTTTTAATTTTTTTTATGCTGCGTGTTTGGTCGGTTAAAGGGTTGGGTTGTTACATAATGTGTTAGAGATTATGTATTCTAGTTCTAACGATAAATTAAATGAGTTTAATATCATTTTTACTCATTAAATCCATAATTATATCTGAAGAAAATATATATGTATATATGTTTTCATAAAGATTGTAATTAAAAATTCTTTTGTACAAACCGTTAATGGTGAAAATATTTTAACGGGTAGGTAATACCCGAGGAAATATTTAGCTTTCATATTAACATGTTATACTGTACAATCTTCCAACCTGATTCAACAGTCATTTACTATCCTATTTACATCCACAGAGATACGAATCCGTTCACCGCAGAATAACTATTTTTTTTATTCAATTTCATATTTGGATTTTGATTTATCATAATTCAACAAGTGGCATAATGAAGAAAACATTGGACAAAATAAAATTTGTTAGAAACAAACGAATTAACTAATTGAAATTTTGTTAAGATCCAGGCTAACAAAATCCTAGCTAACTGTTCCTAGCTAACTGATTACATTTTATTTATCGCAGTTTATTTATCGCAATTTAATTATCGCAATTTTATTTATCGTCATTTAAATTCTGTTATTTACTTTACGCACTTTAAATATCGGGATAAGTATACAAGGTTTTGACATATCATATCGACCCATCTATATATATTATTTGGAATAACCATAAACACTCTATATGCAGTAATGCTGGAGTTAGCTATACAGGGTTGAGGTTGATTCTATAATAATATATATACTTTGAGTTGTGATCGAGTCTGAGACGTATACGGGTCACGATACGTATTAATTAATTCGAATATTATATATTAAACTATATATGAATTATTGGACTGTCAACTGTGGACTATCGACTGTGGACTAATAACTTTGGACAATTAAAATGAATTAAAATATTGATTAAAACATATGAAACTAAACAATTCTTCAAGTTTGCCACTTGATTTCATCTTAAACCTCATTTGTATCTTGACGACTACAATCTGCGATTCAAACCTTTCATGATTCTTGAAAACACCTCAATCGATAGGATGAACCAACCGCACTTCATCTACGGAAGAAAAGATTAATGCATATAGTTATGCACTTGAAAAACTCTCGGAAACTGAGTAAACGTTTAACACATAACTGTGCTAATTTCTTTAGTGTTATTATTACCCAAAATAACTTTGCAGTTCTTCTTCAAAATAGCCAATTTTGTCACAGCTCCAGCATGACAACTTCGACATTTCGTACGAAACAACCTTATTATAATGTTGATATATACGCGTGCTCTTTTATTGTTACCAGGGAACCTTTCATATTCCACCATATTACCATCAGCGTTTAATCATCTAAACACACAATTCTCCTGAAACCACCTCGGATTAATAACCGATAATTCAGATAACATAGTATTAAATGCAGAGGAAACAGAAAAATGGTAGATGGTCTAAACGGCCAAAAGTTTGATGATAAAGAAAGGAGTGTTAGGAACGCTCGATAGAAAATTGGGTATTGAAAAAAAAAAAACAGATTGAGCTACCCATGAAGGAGACCAAGGACAAATACAAGGACCAAACCCTATATTCAAAGGATTCAAGTAATTTTGGATCTGTTGAAATCTTTAGAGAATATCTTGCTCCGAAGTCATGTTAAAATCTTGCGGAAAATTTTTCTCCATCAACCATCGAACTTGGAAATTTCAAAATATCATCATCAATATCTTCGATATTTCTGGGGATATTTTCATAAATATTCTCGTCCGAAATTATATACCTCTTCGTGCTTCCTGTGTATCATTATATTGGAAACATTCAATAGAAAATTTAGTACCGAAAGGTAGATTATGCGAAACTATGAAGAAAGCCGTGGACAAATCACAAAGAATAAGTTTGACTTCAAAGAATCCAAATGATTCAATGTCTGCTAAAGTCTTTAGTGAATATCTTGCTCCTTACTCTAAACCCTTGCAGACAATAGTTTCTATCATCCTCTGATCTTAGATATTCCGAGATATTATCATATCTTTCATTATAAATATCCTCCATATTTCTGGAGATATTTTTATAACTATTCTTATCTGAAGTCATTAATCTCTTCGTGCTATCAGTATTACATCATATAGAAACTGTTAGTTTCTATATTCTGTAAACTTTCGAGCTTAAAATATGAATGTTATTGAAGTAATGTTGGGAACTGATGCATGAGTTAGTATAATATAATGACACTTGATCAACGTGATTATATTACAGTAAGTCATGCTGAGTTTCTAAATGGAACGTGATGATTCACAGATCCTAACGTCATCATGTGCCATGTTACACGACTCTTGTATTCTATTTAACCTCTAAAAGATCAAGAAAATATTTTTCTTGATGACTCGGTCTTTTCCCAGGTATTCTGATAATTGACAAATCAAGATCGTACCATTACCATTTTTTTTTATTAACAATGTTCATTACGAAATTCATATCTACGAATTCTGGACCATTATTCGCACGAATTAGAATTTGGGAGAGAAAACAAGAGCATGGAACTCCGAAACATAATAGGAAATATACAGCCTATCACAAACACAGAAATTACAAACCATGTATATCAATGCTTATCGCAACATAAAGACACGGGAGAATTAAAAACACTATAACCCCAAGGACGAAGTGGAAGAAAACAGATTCCTCCGGTGAAAGTTGAAAAAGGAGAATAATTGTTACGGTAGTAAGAATAAGGACAAAGATTAGAACCGGATTAAGCATTATTATAATCTCTTGATATATGAACTGAGAAAGAAGGTATAGAAGTGGTGAAAACTAATGGAACTGAAAAGGTAAATTTATAATGGAAATATCAGATAGAGTAATCGAGGCGGATCACCGTATTTAATTATAGAGATCTTAATTTCCTTACTCGCCGAAGAATCAAATCTTTTAGATTTTGAAGATTTTCTCTAAACCCCTTGAATTCCGGAATTCAAACCAGACTACGTCAAAAGTTAAGACGCACCTTATTTTCTAAATTCAAACCAGACTACGTCAAAAGTTAAGACGCACCTTATTTTCTAAATTCAAACGTGACTACGTCAAAAGCTAAGACAAATCTTTATTTTCTCATTTCAGTCTTTTACGATACCTTCACTCATACGCTTCGAGTAATCGAATTATTTTATCCATATTACTCTATAGTAATAAAACTCTATTTATCAACTCATATGAGTCATGAAAACATTTTTTATTGTTAGCCATGACAACCTCACTCAAATTTCGGGACGAAATTTCTTTAACGGGTAGGTACTGTGACGAACCGGGAATTTCCGACTAAATTTAAACTTAATCTTTATATGATTTCGACACGATTAGCAAAGTCTGTAATGTTGAGTTTAAAATTCTGAACTAATTTCATATATGCAATTACCCTTTTGACAAATTCCGACGATTCACGAACCAAGATTTGTAAATAGATAAATATATATAAATAAGTAAGTATAAATATTTACATATATAAATATTAATAAATCGATTGTTATTATAAATAATATGTAATATCAATAGCTTAAACTTACTTACAAATAAAAATTTCTATATTATTATCACTTTCATTAAAATGAATATTAATAATAATATTAGTATTAATAATATAATATATAGATATAAAATTTAAATATGTAACTTGTTATTACTAGTAATATTATTATGTTTTGTCATTAAGAATCAATATTATTATTATATATTATTATTATTACTATTGTTATAAAAATAAAATAATTTATTAATATTATTAAAAATATCATTATTATGATAAATATTATTATTATTAGGATAATTATTATTAATTGTACTATTATTATTATGTTATTATTGTTAATAATATTCAGTATTATCATTGTGTATTTTTAATAAAATGATTACTATTAATTTCATCTTTATAAAAGGAAAATCAAGGAAAGAAATTCAATTCAGATTGCTAGCATCTATGAATGTGATCTTGTCAATAACTTTATTATAAGAATCGATCTCCATACACAAAATAACAAAATCAGTTTGCAATCCCTTTCATCTTTTTATTTTTTTTATTAATTCTGTACTGGATGAACAATTGATGTCGACCTCCTCTTGCTACATATCAAACAATCCTATCTGTTATCCTCACAAACCCCACAACTCACAAACTTAACCACCAACAAGCTTGTACCACTCGTGCCATTTGAACAAAACTCAAATATACCTCCTTGCTTTATCTTATATCATCATATATATGTACATATGTGAAATACATATATGGATATCGAACTGCCACTTATCTCTTGCTACGATTTCTGTCACCATCCCCAAGAACCATCGAAACCACCATGAGCCACGACACCACCTTCAACCTTCTTCAATCAATTTAAGCACTTATATTGCTGCTAGAATTATTACTGCTACTAACTTCTGTTACTATACACAGTTCAACAACCCATTCAAACACCATCAATACCACTAACTTAGCTAAACCATCACCTTGGATATTTTGTGCTAGTCTAATACGCCTACTGCCTTTCTTCTTGTGACTACTCCGAAATAACCACACAAACTTCCATTCACCACCAACGTAACCACCACCTTAGTTATCTTCACCTAAACACTAGATAATACCACTACTTAAACTATTTCTTCATGATAAACCATCACCATTCCCACCATAACCCGCCACACCACACTACCACCTTCATCACTCCATCAAAACCAAACAATAATCACCACCTCTTTAAACTCTTCTTTTAGTTAAATATCTATGTTTCTGTTTCTTTTTCGCTAACTAGAGCTTGTATTCGTGTGCCTGATTAAAAGAGCAAGGAGAAGGGGAATGATAATATAAAGGTAAAGATAAAAGATGTTAAGAACTGTTTTGCTAGTTGATTAGGTATCAAGTTTGAATAGGTGGATGTGATATATTTGTTGTTAATTAATGACAACTACTTGTGTTGCTTTTCCAAATCATTTGGCACGCCTCCTTCTTTACTTTATGGCCGACCCACATTATAAAATGATGAGTGGAGGGTAGACCCGCTGTATAAAGTGGCGATTGAAATTGTGCTTTGAAAAATTATTAATACCGAAGGAGCCATAGATATTCATACCCACAATTTGTTGTGGTCCCGTTGTGACACTAGAACATGTAAGCAATTACTTAAAGTTATTAAAGCTTAGCTTTTGGGAAAATTATACATCCTGTTAAATAAGCTCAATCATTCGATAATGCTTTATGATGAGTGACGATGTGATGATGATGTTTAGTGGTTTATGTGAATGAATTTTAAAAGATAAAGTGATGTTTGATGATGAAATGATATTGTGGTTCGTTCTACTACTGCTATCCTACGGTCCACTTTAATTAAATACTACGAAATCCAATCAACAACTACTCATTAATCTTGGATCGTATGGATGAGGGTTAGTTAGTGGGATGCTAAAGGTTATTGTAGGGTCAGCGTATGAAAATAAATATAGAGAGGTTAAATGACGAGCTGTTTCCCTCTTTTCAAAATCTAAACTACTAATCAGATTTTCTATATTGGACTGTAAAGGGACGTGATTTGTTATTTCAGTGGACCGAGTATTTCAATTAGGATTATGATTGGGCCTTAAACCTACTTGATGTAATTCGGGCTGAATCTTTTTGGATTTCTAGTGGGCCGAATGAATTAAATGGTGAAACATAAACTGCATGTCCTTTTTTTTCTTTCTGTTTCTCCTTTCGTTCCCAAATCTTTTTCTGCCCAACGAATGATGCAAGATGATGATAAAATGATGAGTGTGTACATGTTATGATGATATAACAATGATGTATGATATAAGAATGATGACAATAGTAGATCATGATAATGATGATGAAATGATAAGGGTTTGATGAGGATGAACTAGTTATCATGCGGTTTAATACCAAAACAAATCGTTGGTTCATAAGTTTAAAGGTGTTAACGGGTTAGCGGGACGTCGCAGGTTCAAACCCAGACTTGGGCATTTTTTTAAGGGCTACTTCTTTGAGGTAGTATTACAAATACCATTATTATTATTATTATTATTATTATTATTATTATTATTATTATTATTATTATTATTATTATTATTATTATTATTATTATTATTATTATTATTATTATTATTATTATTATTATTATTATTATTATTATTATTATTATTATTATTATTATCATTATTATTATTATTATTATTATTATTATTATTATTATTATTATTATTAAGGTTATTATTAGTATTATTATTACTATTAATATTATTATTATTAATAGTATTATAAGCATTATTATTAAATATTATCATTAAGGTTATTATTAGTAGTATTATGATTAAAATCATTATTATTATTATTATCATTATTATTATTTTGTCACTATTTTAGTATTAAAAATATACTTTAATAAATAAAGGACATTTATGTAAAAATATATTGTACATCTATATTGATATTAAATACTAGCTTATTAAATAAAATGTTATTATAAATAAGTTACAAATAATATATAAATATATTTTAATTTAAATCATATATATAAATAATAAATCTTAATACATAACTAAATATATATAAAAATTATTTGATTACGATTATATGTATTAATATACACAAATGATATAGGTTCGTGAATCTGAGGTCAACCCTACATTTGTTCAATGTCGTCATATACACTTATTCAATGACGTCATATGTATTTTTACTACAAAATACATTAGGTGAGTTTCATTTGCTCCCTTTTTAAATGCTTTTGCAATATATATTTTTGGGACTGAGAATACATGCGCTGCTTTTATAAATGCTTTACGAAATAGACACAAGTGATCGAAACTACATTCTATGGTTGGATTATTAAACCGAATATGCCCCTTATTAGTCTGGTAATCTAAGAATTAGGGAACATACACCCTAATTGACGCGAACTCTAAAGATAGATCTATCGGGCCAAACAAGCCCCATCTAAAGTACCGGATGCTTTAGTACTTCGAAATTTATATCATGTCCGAAGGAGGATCCCGGAATGATGGGGATATTCTTATATGCATATTGTGAATGTCGGTTACCAGGTGTTCAATCCATATGAATGATATTTTTGTCTCTATGCATGGGACGTATGTTTATGAGAAATGGAAATATGAAATCTTGTGGTCTATTAAAATTATGAAATGATTATTTATGTTAAACTAATGAACTCACCAACCTTTTGGTTGACACTTAAAGTATGTTTATTCTCAGGTACGAAAGAAATCTTCCGTTGTGCATTTGCTCATTTTAGAGACATTACTTGGAGTCATTCATGACATATTTCAAAAGACGTTGCATTCGAGTCGTTGTGTTCATCAAGATTATTATTAAGTCATTTATAATTTAGATATATTATGAAATGGTATGCATACTTGTCAACTTTCGATGAAATGAAAGTTTGTCTTTTAAAAACGAATGCAATGTTTGTAAAATGTATCATTTATAGGTCAAGTACCTCACGATGTAATCAACTATTATGAATTGTTTATAATCGATATGGACTTCGTCCGGATGGATTAGGACGGGGCACTTCATATCTCATCGTCAATCTTGCCAAATTTCTTTTTGCTCCAAGCCTTTAGGGCACCCTTAACATTCTTTAATTTATTAAGAAGCCAACAATCTCTACGCTTGCCTATATTGGGTTGTTTGGCCCATGCTTCAGAAACTATTTTTAAGCACTTCGGATCGTCCGTCCAGAAATCAAATATTTTAAATGGCTTTGGGCCAAAATCTTTGATCTCATCTTTTAGCATAAGTGGACAGTTATTCGAGGTTAGTCAGTCCATGGCAACAACAGACAAATTACCCCAGACCGAACTAAACTTATGCGAAACAAGAAATCTATCGATTTTACTGAATTTAATCCCATTATCACAAACCCGTGTAAATTTTCTTCCACCGATTGGAACATCAATCAAATTGTTCTTGACAATAAAGTCGTTGAAGATTCGAGCATCGAGCCTTAATAAAAACGCAGTTCAATCTTTCAGATTCTTCTCTAACTTCATTAAAATCTCCGCACAAAACCCACGCTTCATTAGGTTGTTTCTCAATTAAATCGGAAAGTGATTCTCACATCCTTTTCTTGTTAGTGTCGTCGTGTGGTCCATATACATTCACCACATTGAGCTTTGTTCTGTTCGATTTCCATATACCTCGTACACCAATAACATGATCACAAATAATAACATCATCAGTATCGAATACACTAGTATCCCAAATCAAAGTTGTCCACCCGATTTCCTGACCATTGGTTGTTGTATGAATTCACAATCATTCGAACCCCAAAACCTTTGGATCCACGACAAATCTAAAACATGTAGTTTTGACTCATGTATGGAAAAGAAAGACTGTTTTTATTTGTTCAAAAAACATTTTGTAGGCCCGTATTTACTATCAATTCCTGACCCGAAACCCCTAATACTGTAAGTTATAATCTTCATTAAAAAAAGAAAAGATTCGAAGGAGTGGAATCAATAGACACTTACATCCCAGAGGGTTTCCTCTGCCACTTCTGTAACGACCCGACTTTTTCGACTTTTAATTATATTTATTACTTTCATGAAACTGCGTATTTGTGCGTACTAATTTAGATTTTATTCTGGGATCATTAATTATGTTAATTACTTTCGTTAATTCCTTACAACGTGTTTTTAAGTACTTAGTTGCTTAACATGATCCTTGAATGCATTTACGATCGTTAGTGTCATTTATTGTTTAAAGCGAGCTACGTACTTGGTACACGTTAAACTTTTTTCATAATTGGAATATTATGCCTATGTAAACATAATTGTTATTTATTCACGACCATTACTTGGCTTTATGGTTCCTTAATTATGCTTAGTGTTTACTAATGCTTACTAGTCACCTTAATGGACTTAACACTTTAATGGACTTCCATGGCCCAACCAACTCAACTTAGTGGACTACTTAATGGATTAATTAGCCCATGTAATCATAATTAGCCCATGTAAATAATGAGACAACTAACTTGCATGCTTATGTACCAAGGCTTGCATTATGTCTCAAACCACCCAACATGTCAACATCTCCATGTACCACCACCATGGACCACACCATGCCACACCACATGAGACCAAAATGGTCCCCCCTTGGTCCCAAACCGTCACCCCACCCCACCCTCACCATCATTTAATTTTATTTTCTTTTCTTTCTTTGTTAAATACCCACACTTCATTCATTTGCTCAAACACACACTTCTCTCTACTTTCTCACTCTAAAGTTTTCACTCTAAATTACTTGAAGAACTTGTGAGTTCTTGATTTCTTTTTCTTTCTTTTCTTACTTTAATTCATGAATCATCATCATCATGAGCAAAGATTCAAGTTTTGTAACTTGAATCTTCATTACTCTTGTAAGATTCAACTTTGTTTTGAAGAATCTTCAAGAACATGAAGGATTCAAGCTTTTTAGCTTTGAATCTTCATAATCTTGTTAGATCTAAGTTACTAACTTAAGATCTCTTTAATTGTGTTAAAAGATCAAAACTCATGTTTATGATCTTCATGTAACTTGTAGATCCAACACTTTACTTTATGGATCTTCAAGAAAGTTTGAAATACAAGCTTACTAGCTTGATGTTTCTACAAAAAGTTAGTTAAAGATCCAAGTTTACTAAATTATGATCTTCTTTAATTTGTTGTACTTTAGTTTGTGACTTGTGTTTTCTTGAAACAAAAGATACAAGCTTACTAGCTTGAGATCTCATAAGTGTTGTTAGGAATCCAAGTTTAATGACCCGTTCATACCGATTATAAACAATTCACAATGGTTGATTTCATTGCGAGGTATTTGACCTCTATATGATACATTTTACAAACATTGTATTCATTTTTCGAAAGATAAACTTTCTTTACATCGAAAGTTGACGACATGCATGCCATTTCATAATACATCCAACTATAAGTGACTTAATAATAATCTTGATGAACTCAATGACTCGAATGCAACATCTTTTGAAATATGTCATGAATGACTCTAAGTAATATCTCTACAATGAGCAAATGCACAGCGGAAGATTTCTTTCATACCTGAGAATAAACATGCTTTCAAGTGTCAACCAAAAGGTTGGTGAGTTCATTAGTTTATCATAAACAATCATTTTCATTATTTTAATAGACCACAAGATTTTCATTTCATTTCTCATAAACATCATCTCATATCAGGCATTTCACAAACTGCATAGAGATAAAAATCATTTATATGGATTGATCACCTGGTAACCGACCTTAACAGGATGCATATAGAATATCCCCATCATTCCGGGACTCTCATCGGATGTAGTGACCTGAACTTTTCTATGTTTATATATATTAAAAGAAATTGATATTTACATGATTAAGTGTTTCCAACATGTTAAGCAATCAAACTTGTTAAGACTTGATTAATTGAAATAGGTTTCATATAGACAATTGACCACCCAAGTTGACCGGTGATTCACGAACGTTAAAACTTGTAAAAACTATATGATGACATATATATGATTATATATATAGTTAACATGATATTATGATAAGTAAGTATCTCATTAGGTATTTTAACAATGAGTTATATACATAAAATTGTGTTTATTGAATTAAGAAACTCGAAACGATATACATAACGATTATAGTTATAAACAACGTCTTACTAATTACATATGAATCATATTAAGATATTGTTACACTATGTTTAATCATGATAAATTATAAGTAAACATGTCATTATGTATATTAACAATGAACTACATATGTATAAACAAGACTACTAACTTAAGGATTTCGAAACGAGACATATATGTAACGATTATCGTTGTAACGACATCTAAATGTATATATATCATATTAGGATATATTAATATATCATAATATCATGATAATATAATAATTTAACATCTCATTAGATATAATAAACATTGGGTTAACAACATTTAACAAGATAGTTAACTTAAAGGTTTCAAATCAACATTTACATGTAACGATTAACGATGACTTAACGACTCAGTTAAAATGTATATACATGTAGTGTTTTAATATGTATTCATACACTTTTGAAAGACTTCAATACACTTATCAAAATACTTCTACTTAACAAAAATGCTTACAATTACATCCTTGTTCAGTTTCATCAACAATTCTACTCCTATGCACCCGTATTCGTACTCGTACAATACACAACTTTTAGATGTATGTACTATTGGTATATACACTCCAATTATCAGCTCTTAGCAGCCCATGTGAGTCACCTAACACATGTGGGAACCATCATTTAGCAACTAGCATGAAATATCTTATAAAATTACAAAAATATGAGTAATCATTCATGACTTATTTACATGAAAACAAAATTACACATCCTTTATATCTAATCCATATACCAATGACCAAAAACACCTATAAACACTTTAATTCTTCAATTTTATTCATCTAAGTAATCTCTCTCAAGTCCTATCTTCAAGTTCTAAGTGTTCTTCATAAATTCTATAAGTTCTAGTTTCATAAAATCAAGAGTACTTCCAAGTTTGCTAGCTTACTTCCAATCTTGTAAAGTGATCATCCAACTTCAAGAAATATTTCTTATTTATAGAAAGATATCTTTCTAATAAAAGGTAATACTCATATTCAAACTTTGATTCAATTTCTATAACTATAACATTCTTATTTCGAGTGGAAATCTTACTTGAACTTGTTTTCGTGTCATGATTCTGCTTCAAGAACTTTCAAGCCATCCAAGGATCCTTTGAAGCTCGATCTATTTTTCTGATTTCCAGTAGGTTTATCCACAAAACCTGAGGTAGTAATTATGATCATAACATCATTCGATTCATATATATAAAACTACCTTATTCGAAGGTTTAAACTTGAAATCAATAGAACATAGTTTAGTTAATTCTAAACTTGTTCGCAAACAAAAGTTAATCCTTCTAACTTGACTTTTAAAATCAAATAAACACATGTTCTATATCTATATGATATTCTAACTTAATGATTTAAACCGGAAAACACGAAAAACACCGTAAAACCGAATATACGCCGTTGTAGTAACACTGCGGGCTGTTTTGGGTTAGTTAATTAAAAACTATGATAAATTTTGATTTAAAAGTTGTTCTTCTGGGAAAATGATTTTTATTATGAACATGAAACTATATCCAAAAATCATGGTTAAACTCAAAGTGGAAGTATGCTTTCCAAAATGGTCATCTAGACGTCGTTCTTTCGACTGAAATGACTACCTTTACAAAAACGACTTGTAACCTGTAATTCCGACTATAAACTTCTACTTTTTCTGTATAGATTCATAAACTTAAGTTCAATATGAAACCATAGCAATTGGATTCACTCAAAACGGATTTAAAACGAATAAGTTATGGGTAAAACAAGATTGATTATTTTTGCTTGTTGTAGCTACGTGAAAATTGGTAACAAATCTATATTAATCATATCCTAGCTAACTTATATTGTATTATACATGTATTCTAATATATTATGTAATCTTGAGATAACATAGACACGTATGCAAATGTTTTGACATATCATATCGACCCATCTATATATATTATTTGGAACAACCATAGACACTCTCTATGCAGTAATGTTGGAGTTAGCTATACAGGGTTGAGGTTGATTCCAAAAATATATATAGTTTGAGTTGTGATCTAGCCTGAGACGTTTATACACTGGGTCGTGGATTGATTCAAGATAATATATATATCGATTTATTTCTGTACATCTAATTATGGACAACTAGTTGTAGGTTACTAACAAGGACAACTGACTTAATAAACTTAAAATAGTAAAACGTATTAAAAATGTTGTAAATATATTTTGAACATACTTTGATATATATGTACATATTTTTTATAGGTTCGTGAATCGACCAGTGGCCAAGTCTTACTTCCTGACGAAGTAAAAATATGTGAAAGTGAGTTATAGTCCCACTTTTAAAAACTAATATTTTGGGATGAGAATACATGCAGTTTTATAAATGTTTTACGAAATAGACACAAGTAAATGAAACTACATTATATGGGTGAATGATCGAAGCCGAATATGCCCCTTTTGCTTGGTAACCTAAGAATTAGTAAACCGATCTACTAATTGACGCGAATCCTAAAGATAGATCTATTGGGCCTAACGAACCCCATCCAAAGTACCGGATGTTTTAGTACTTCGAATTTGTTTTTATCATGTCCGAAGGATTTCCTGGAATGATAGGGGATATTCTTATATGCATCTTGTTAATGTCGGTACCAGGTGTTCACCATATGAATGATTTTTATCTCTATGTATGGGATGTATATTGAAATATGAAATCTTATGGTCTATTATTATGATTTGATAATATATAGGTTAAACCTATAACTCACCAACATTTTTGTTGACGTTTTAAGCATGTTTATTCTCAGGTGATTATTAAGAGCTTCCGCTGTTGCATACTAAAATAAGGACATGATTTGGAGTCCATGCTTGTATGATATTATGTAAAAACTGCATTCAAGAAACTTATTTTTGATGTAATATATTCTTATTGTAAACCATTATGTAATGGTCGTGTGTAAACGGTATATTTTAGATTATCATTATTTGATAATCTACGTAATGCTTTTTAAACCTTTATAGATAAAATAAAGGTTATGGTTGTTTTAAAAATGAATGCAGTCTTTGAAAAACGTCTCATATAGAGGTCAAAACCTCGCGACGAAATCAATTAATATGGAACGTTTATAATCAATATGAACGGGACATTTCAGTTGGTATCCGAGCATTGGTCTTAGAGAACCAGAAAATTGCATTAGTGTGTCTTACCGAGTTTGTTAGGATGCATTAGTGAGTCTGGACTTCGACCGTGTTTTTCTTCAAAAACGATTGCTTAACATTTTTTTTGTTGGAAACTATATATTATTAACATGTAAATATTATGTGATATATTAATCTCTTAACGTGTTTGATATTGTGTGATAGATGTCTACCTCTAGTACAAATCCCATTGATTCACCTAATAATAATGAAGAGTCGAATATATTTTGGGAAGATTCACAAATTCCCGAAGAGGAACCAGAAGAGGAGGAACCGGAAGAGAAGGAACCAGAAGAGGATGAATCGGAAGAGGAGGAACCAGAAGAAGAAGAGGTTCCGGAGGAAGAAATATTGATACCTATAGTAAATTGATTAAATAAAAGAAAATCCTCAACCAACGGACCAAAGTTAATAAGGGTCAATGGTGTTTCCGCCGAGGAAGCAAAATTTTGGGAAGATTACCAATTTTCCGATGAATCGGATCCCGATGAGGATTCCGATGATGTTATAGAAATTACCTCAACCCAATTTAATAAAGCGAAAGAAAATAACAAGGGAAAAGGTATAAAAATAGAGAAACCCAATTCCAACCCCGATGAACTTTATATGTATCGACAACATCCGTATTTCCTAAAATGTAACAATGACCCGGGAACCTCTAAACCACCAGGTTTTTCTAAACCATTATGAAAAACGACGGCTCGTATTAGAGGAACACCATATATTCCTATAAAATTAGGAAAACGAACCAAGTTCGAAGAAGAAGAAACCAGTAATTCAGATTAGAAGGTTTGTTGTGTATTATATGTATTGTAGTGTGCTTGTACTTTTATGTTCTATGTAAAAATTTCTTGTATTGTTTGTTAATTATCTTTTACGAATCTAATCCTTGTCTATTTTACAGTATAAAAACAAAATGGACGTTAAGGGTAGACAACCGAATATTTTAGAAGACCTACCAGAGGACATGATTGAGGAAATCTTGTCTAGAGTCGGTCAGAATTCATCAGCACATTTAGTTATGGCGAAATTAACTTGTCAAATATTTGAAAGACTTTCCAGAAATGCCTTAGTTTATAAAAGGCTTTCCTTTGATAGGTGGGGTATATCACATTGGGGAGACCGTAAGTTACGCCGTGTTTTCTTTAAAGCGTTAAATGCGGGGAACCCAAATGCAATTTTACGCTACGGGTTAAGAACCTATTTTGACTCAACATATCCCAACATAGGATTTCGTGAATTAGAAAGAGCTTCTAACATGCAACATAAAGAAGCATGTTATGCTTACGGGTTAGTGATGTTCGCTTCTTACTAAAGTGAGAAAAAGAACATTGGATTGCAACTTTTAAATAAAAGCTTCCCACAAGTGATGGATTCAGTAGTTGGGGTGAGAAACAAGGTTTTTAGATTATTACGGGGCTGTTGGACATTACGAAACCCTCGTCATTTTGTTGACATTACAACATGCTGCCTAGCCAATGGTCATAACGGTTATTTTACACAAGACCAAGGATGGGAAGTCATCTTAGTAAAACCAGAATGCATGACTTATTTCTGGACTTATGAATTACGTGTCTTTATTTCCTTTGCTGAACAACTTGCGTATTAACTAGATTTATCTTCAAAACTGTCCTGTATCAAAGTGTACTATATTTCATGTTATATGTAATATAGCGATGTTGTAAGTTTGAAGAATATTTATATGTGATATATTACAATAATCAGATTTTCATATGGAATTGTAGTAGTTGAATTGTATATTAGCTACTAAGTATGAACTTAACGGGTAGGTAGTACCCGAATTTAAACTTATAAAACGCTAATATGAAGAAAAAGCTTTTATAAATGAGTTCATATTATGCTACGAAATACTATTGACTACTCTTAATATTCTGTATGATTACTCGATTCAGTTGGCTATTTTGAAGGAAATGGCACCGACTACTTGACACACCATGAATATGAGCGAAGAGGAATTTCGTACCTTTCTTGCTGCAAACATAGCCGCAGTATAGGCTGCTCTACATACCAACAATAACTCTAAATCTAGCAATGCAGCTAACGGCACAAGAAATCGTGTAGGATGCTCCTACAAAGAATTCACTGCCTGCAAACCTTTGGAATTTGATGGAACCGAAGGACCAATTGGATTGAAACGGTGGACCGAGAAATTCGAATCGGTGTTTGCCAAAAGTAAGTGTACTGAAGAGGACAAAGTTAAGTACGCTATGCATACCTTCACAGGTACTGCGTTAACGTGGTGGAACACCTATCTTGAACAGGTAGGACAAAATGCTGCTTACGCACTACCGTGGTCGGCATTCAAGCAATTGATGAACGAGCAGTACCGTCCTAGAAACGAAGTCAATAAAATCAAGGCAGAACTTAGAGAGTTACGAACACAAGGGTTCGACGTTACCACATATGAACGATGATTCACAGAGTTGTGCCTATTGTGTCAGGGAGCATTCGAAGATGAAGAAGAGAAGATCGACGCGTTTGTAAAAGGGTTACCAGTAAGGATTCAAGTGTAGTGACCCGAACTTTTCCATGTTTATATATATTAATTGAGATCGATATTTACATGATTAAATGTTTCAAACATGTTAAGCAATCAAACTTGTTAAGACTTGATTAATTGAAATATGTTTCATATAGACAATTGACCACCCAAGTTGACCGGCGATTCACGAACGTTAAAACTTGTAAAAACGACATGACGATATATATATGGATATACATATGGTTAACATGAGATTATGATAAGTAAGTATCTCCATAAGTATATTAACAATGAGTTATATACATATAAACAAGACTACTAACTTAAGGATTTCGAAACGAGACATATATGTAACGATTATCGTTGTAACGACATTTAAATGTATATATATCATATTAAGATATATTAATATATCATAATATCATGATAATATAATAATTTAACATCTCATTAGATATAATAAACAATGGGTTAACAACATTAATTGAGATCGTTAACTTAAAGGTTTCAAAACAACACTTACATGTAACGACTAACGATGACTTAACGACTCAGTTAAAATGTATATACATGTAGTGTATTTAGATGTATTAAAATACTTTTGGAAGACTTCAAGACATATATCAAAACACTCATACTTAACAAAAATGGTTACAGTTACTTTCCCATTCTTTTCTTTCATCAAGAATTCTAGTCGTATTCTTACCCGTATTATACACAGCTTCAAAACATACTTACTATGGGTATATACCAATAGGAACTAGCATGGGATTCCACTCTTGATTATGTTGTAGCGACCCCGACAAATCGTCAAGTGACGGCGTCGACTACGTATGGTCCCATTACATGGTTATAAGCATTTATAACAAAGTTTGACCGAAAATATGTCGCATTCATTTCATAAAAGGATGTTTCAATGTTTACAAAAGTAATTCCCAAGACAAGTACATAACAAAAGTTATAGTTCATATGAAACACGTGCGACATAGTTTAAAGTAGCCAAAAAGACGCTCCACGTATGCAAGTATACTCGACATCCAATGCAAGTATCAAAAAGTATGAGCGGAAGCATATATCACCTAAGTTCAAGGACCTGAGAAAAACATAGAGAATCTGTCAACGAAAACGTTGGTGAAATCATAGGTTTAAATAAGTAAGTGAATGAAGGTAAGTCGAACCACAAGATTTGCAACATTAATAAAGTAGTAATACATTCTAAAAGTTAATATTCACGAGCACCCAATTATCAAGGTTTAACGTTTCCTTCCATTGAACCCCATCATAATAGTGTTAGAACATACACTGTTTCTCGAAAATATATTTCACCCGTAGACGGTAGCGAACCATCCGAAGTGAGGGTTTGTCAAACCCATATGGCCATATAACATAAGTTCTCGCTTACACCCGTCAAGTGTAACTAATGATAATCGAATTGAGGATTTGTGTTCAAACTCGTATGTAGAATGTTTGTTTTCCTGTACTTGTGTTCACTTAGTTTAAAAGAACGTTTATGTTTTCTCATCCCAAAAGTAAGTTAAAAAAAAATAAAAGTGGGACTATGATCTCACCTTGTATGCACGAACAAAAAGTACTTCGACAAGTAACGTGTGCAAAGAACAATGCTAGTCTTGACCTAAACAAATAGGTTGTATCAATAACGATAGTCACGAAGGGTCAAAGATGTTCAGTTAGTCCTATGGCTCAATACGACTCAATTAATAAAGCATGTGAATCAAATTGTCAAGTTTCATGCAAGATACAAGTAGTTGAGCATGTTAGAACGATTGTATAATCGTTTGGTTAAGGTTGACTAAAAGTCAAACTTGGTCAAAGTCAAAGTCAACGAGGTCGGGTCGGGTGTCCGACAATTTTCTCATGATGAGAAGTCATATACGAGCATAATAGTCAAGTTTCATGTTAATCGGAGTTACGGTTAAGCGGGAAACATTTTGGGAGCGTTTAAAGACAAGGAAGTTGGCCTGGGCCATTTGCGCGGTGCGCAATGGGTTGCGCGGCGCGCACCCATGTGCAATACCAGGTCAGAACTCGACCAAGGGAACCATTTATTTGGTTTTTCTGATTTGCGCGGTGCGCAGGTGCACGCGCGGCGCGCATAACCTGGGGAAGTGCTGATTGCAGAAAAAAAAATAACTTAAGTAACGAACCAAAACTCATTTTAACATATTTCATGCACCGAAAACACTTAAAACGCATATCATATAACATGAGAAAGGTAATTTGACAAGGAGAATAACTAAACGCATTTACTCAATCAAAACCAAACAACTTATATCAAAATCACCATTAATGCTCATCATTTATTACTCCAAGTTCATAAATGCCATATTATGATTCGGTAAATTAATGCACATGTGTAATACGCCGTTTTGAAGATAATCAAGCATACAACACAACTAGACACTTACAATTAACATTGCTAAGCATTTAATGCATCAAATATTCAATTTACTTTTATCAAACCCTAACCCAAAATCATAAAATCAACAATCTTGCTTATGAAACTAATCCATGTCAAACTACATACCAATTTGAAGCTAGTGATGTTAGGAACACAATTAAAACATGAATTTTCATCATCAAATAACATATGTACACCTAAAACTCAAGATTAAACAAGCATTCTTTCAATATGAGCTAGTTACACCAAAATAGCAAGAACAAGCATACAAAACACATAATCATACTAGACTTGAGCCATAGACACTAATTAACAACCTTTTAACTCAAAAACTCAAGAACACGTAAAATTAGTGATTTTAGAAAGTTACCCAAATTTGATGAAATCGGTATGTAATCGAAGAGGAGATCACGAGGAGTTCAAATATGTAATTTGTTTGGCCCGAAGCTTGATCGATTGAATATGGATGATGAATTGCTTTTTGATGGAATTAAAGAAATGGTGGAAGTATTAGATGAAAAGGAAAATTAAATGGAGAAATGAGGTGGAAGAGGTTGACTAGTCAAGTGGCTAGTCACCACTTTGGTGTCTTGGCGAAACTAGTCCCTCAAGTTGCAATCGGGTGCGTTAAATTACCTAAAACAAGATAATTGAAACGCGTATTAACGGGAGATGTTATAAACATATAACGGAGTTTAAAATAGTTAAACGGAAAAGTTGATGGAAAAAGGCGGGATGTTACATTACCTACACCTTAAAAGAAATTTCGTCCCGAAATTTAGGTAGGCGTAGTAGTCGTTGTTTCTTCCTCGGAATCTGACGTTTCCGGAACCGGGAATAGATGAGGGTGTTTCTTTCGCATTTGATCTTCTCTTTCCCAAGTAAACTCGGGTCCCCTTTTGGCGTTCCAACGGACCTTGACAATCGGGATCCGGCTTTGTTTCAATTCCTTCTCGACGTAGTCCACAATTTCAACCGGTTCCTCCACAAAATGAAGTTTGTCATTAATAGTAAGTTCCTCGAGAGGAACGACGATATCGGGCTCGGCAAGACATTTCTTCAAGTTAGATACATGAAAAGTAGGATGGACGGAGCTTAGTTGAGGTGGAAGATCCAAACGATACGCAACGGTTCCAACACGTTCTAAGATTTCGAAAGGACCAACGTACCGCGGATTTAGTTTCCCACGTTTCCCAAAACAGATGACACCTTTCCAAGGTGCGACTTTTAACATGACGCGGTCACCGACTTGAAATTCGAGGTCTTTGCGTCTTTTGTCGGTATAGCATTTTTGACGACTCCGGGCCGTCCGAAGCCTATCTCGGATTTGAAGAATCTTCTCGGTGGTTTCGTGAATGAGGTCGGGCCCGGAAATTTGCACGTCACCCACTTCGGCCCAACAAAGAGGAGAGCGACATTTTCGGCCATATAATGCTTCAAAAGGTGCGGCCTTAATACTCGCGTGATAACTATTGTTATATGAGAACTCGGCGAGGGGTAAGTGCTTGTCCCAAGCTTTTCCAAAATCAACAACGCAAGCCCGTAACATATCCTCCAATGTTTGTATGGTACGTTCACTTTTCCCATCGGTTTGGGGATGATATGTGGTACTCATGTCTAAACGCGTCCCCAACGCTTCTTGTAACGTACGCCAAAATCTAGAGACGAAATGACCATCTCGGTCGGAGATAATCGATAAAGGTACACCGTGTCGGGCTACAATCTCCTTAACGTAAAGTCGTGCAAGTTTCTCCATTTTGTCGGTTTCTTTCATGGCAAGAAAGTGCGCGGATTTAGTGAGGCGGTCAACAATGACCCAAATATTATCATAACCGCCCGACGTTTTCGGTAGTTTGGTGATAAAATCCATCGTGATCCTTTCCCACTTCCATTGTGGGATCTCGGGTTGTTGAAGTAACCCGGACGGTCTTTGGTGTTCGGCTTTGACTTTAGCGCAAGTCAAACATTTGGCAACGTATCTAGCAACTTCCTTTTTGATATTCGGCCACCAATATTGTTCTTTAAGGTCATGGTACATCTTATTGGCGCCGGGATGAATCGAGTATCGCGATTTGTGGGCTTCGTCTAGGATGAGGTTTCGTAAGTCGCCATATCTAGGCACCCAAATTCTTCCGGCGTAATATCGAAGTCCGTTCTCCTTAACTTCGAATCGAGAGACGAGGATGTTTAAAAGTTCACGTCCGATGTGGTTGTCTTTAAGAGCCTCCTCTTGGGCTACACGAATTTGGCTATTAAGGTTGGAGTGAATGGTGATGTTTAAAGCTCGGACACGAAGAGGCACCGCTCTTTCTTTTCGACTTAAGGCATCGGCCACTACATTTGCCTTCCCGGGGTGGTAACGAAGCTCGCAATTATAATCGTTCAAGGTCTCAATCCACCTTCGTTGTCTCATGTTTAGTTGCTTTTGATCGAAGATATGTTGGAGACTTTTGTGATCGGTAAAGATGGTACTTTTGGTAGCAAGAAGATGGTGTCTCCATAACTTAAGTGCAAAGATGACGGCACCGAGTTCAAGATCATGTGTCGTGTAGTTTCGTTCGTGAACCTTGAGTTGTCGAGAGGCATAAGCAATGACTTTCTTTCGTTGCATTAGCACACACCCATAACCGTTTTTCGAGGCATCGCAATATACAACAAAATCATCATTGCCTTCGGGAAGTGACAAGATAGGAGCGGTGGTTAGCTTAGTTTTCAAGATTTGGAATGCGGTTTCTTGTTCGGATGTCCAAACGAATTTTCGTTCCTTGTGAGTTAACGCGGTTAAAGGACGAGCGATTAAGGAGAAGTCCTTGATGAATTTACGGTAGTATCCGGCAAGACCCAAGAATTGACGAATTTGAGTAGGAGTAGTAGGAGCCTCCCATTTACTAATGGCTTCGATCTTTGCGGGATCGACTTTAATGCCTTGATCACTTACGACGTGATCGAGGAATTGAACTTCCTTCAACCAAAATTCACACTTTGAGAACTTGGCATAGAGTTGTTCTTTTCTCAAGAGTTCAAGCACGAGTCGGAGATGTTCTTTGTGTTCCTCTTCGCTTTTAGAATAGACCAAAATATCGTCAATGAACACGATAACGAATTTGTCGAGGTATGGTTTGCACACGCGGTTCATGAGATCCATGAACACCGCCGGAGCGTTAGTGAGACCAAAAGGCATGACAAGGAATTCGTAACTACCGTAACGAGTCCGGAAAGCGGTTTTGGAGACATCTTCCCCCTTAACCCTTAGTTGATGATAACCCGAACGGAGATCGATTTTTGAATATACACAAGACCCTTGTAGTTGATCAAAGAGGTCATCGATGCGAGGAAGAGGATATCGGTTTTTAACCGTCAATTTGTTTAGTTCACGATAATCAATGCACATTCGTAGGGATCCGTCTTTCTTCTTAACGAACAAAATCGGAGCGCCCCATGGTGAATGGCTAGGTTGAATGAAACCACGGTCAAGTAACTCTTGGATTTGACTTTGCAATTCTTGCAATTCGGATGGAGCGAGTCTATACGGTGCACGCGCTACGGGTGCGGCTCCTGGAATAAGATCGATTTGAAATTCAACCGGTCGATGAGGTGGAAGACCCGGTAATTCGTCGGGAAATACATCGGAATAGTCACTAACAATTGGCACATCATCGATGCGCTTTTCATCGGCCTCGACTTTCTTAACGTGAGCAAGAATCGCGAAACAACCCTTGCGAAGTAGCTTTCGAACTTTAAGGCACGAAACGAGATTGAGTCCGGTGCAATTTTTGTCGCCATAGACAATCAATGGTTCACCATTCTCGATAGGAATTCGGATTGCGTGAAGATCGCAAAGAATGTGAGATTTATTTTTGACCATCCAATTCATACCGATTATTACATCAAAACTCCCTAGTTCCATGGGTATCAAGTCAATTTCAAATTTATTACCCAAAATGTTTAAAGTACACCCCCGGTAATATGTGTCGGCACTTAAGCGTTTTCCATCGGCCACTTCGATGGAGTAAGTAGTATCTAAAGGGTGTGGTGGAGTGCAAAGAGTAGGAGCCAAAGTCTTAGACACAAAACATTTATCGGCACCCGAATTGAATAAGCATGTAACATAAGTGTTGTTGAGAAGAAACGTACCCGTGACTAATTCGTTATCGTCTCGGGCTTCCTCGGTGTTGATGTTGAAGGCTCGGCCTCGGTTGTTGGGGTTGGCTTTCTTCTTCGGGCATTCGTTCCTATAGTGACCCGGTTGACCACATTCATAACAAGTGGCCGTTCTTGGAGGATTGGGCCCCTTTCGAGCGACGGGGGCGGCGCTTGTGCAATTGTTGGCCCTATGACCAACTCCTTGGCAACGGTGACAAACTAGCTTGTTACATTCACCGTAATGATGTTTGTGGCATTTGTTGCAAAGAGGTAAGTTTCCGACATAACCCTTCTTGCCGTCGTTGTTGAAAGGCTTTTTGGTGAAGGTGTTGTTGTTGTAGTTAGTTGATGGAGTGGCTTCCCATTTCCTTTTGTTGCCACCCGACTTGTCCTCGGCCTTAGGAGCCGGTACTACGATTTCGTCAACCGTTTCAATTAATTGGCGAGCCATGTTCATAGCGGCTTGATGAGTAGTGGGTTTGGATGACATCACCCCTTGTTTGATGCTTTTTGGAAGACCGAGCATGTAGAGCTCAATCCTTTGAGATTCGGGGTTAACAAGATTAGGACACATCAAGGATAGTTCGGCGAAGCGTTGATTATAAGCTTTAAGATCGTTTCCGACCGCTTTCAAAGCTCTTAGTTCTTCCTCAAGCTTGCGGGTTTCTTCACGCGGAAAATATTCAACAATCATCTTTTCCCTTAGATCGGCCCAAGAGAGGGCATGAGCTTCATCTGTACCCACCGATTGAACATAGGTGTTCCACCATGTTAGAGCAATCCCGGAGAAAGTGTGGGTGGAGTATTTGACCTTGTCTTGATCCCGACAACCGCTTATGCTAAAGACGCCTCGGTTTGTTCAAACCAACGAGTAAGCACAACCGGTCCACCGGTCCCATCATAAGAGTGAGGTTTGCACCCCATGAAAGCTTTGTAGGAGCACCCTTCGCTAGAGTTACCGGCTCCTTGGTTGTTGTTGTTGTTATTATTGTTGTTGTTGGACGAGTGACCGGCCATGGCCGCATCCACGGCGGTGGCTATCATGCGTTGCAAAGCTTGTTCGGGAGTTTCGGGAGGGGCGCGTCGACCAGCCATTGTTCCTTCAAAACACAAGAATACCGTTGGTTAGTATTCTAAATAATACTAACCGTGATATGGAATAAAGATAAAGAGAAAATTATCCTTGACTTGCCTTAAATTCTTTGTCATAATGTCGGTATGTTCATATGAGTCACCGTAATATAATTTCCGGGAATTATATTACCCTAATTCATATGTGCATTCGACATTACATCATATAGTCAAGGTGGCGTGTCAATTAAATTATACAACGCAAGGTTTAGATAGAATAAGAGTAGATATGAGTGAGAGAGTTCGAGTATAAATGCACAAGTAGTCAAGTAATTCCTATGTCAAGTCTATATGCCGGTTGTAGTCTAGACTCACCAATGTACCCTATGACTTGGGTTTGACACCAATGAACTCTAAATCCCTACAACCAAGGCTCTGATACCACTTGTAGCGACCCCGACAAATCGTCAAGTGACGGCGTCGACTACGTATGGTCCCATTACATGGTTATAAGCATTTATAAAAAAGTTTGACCGAAAATATGTCGCATTCATTTCATAAAAGGATGTTTCAATGTTTACAAAAGTAATTCCCAAGACAAGTACATAACAAAAGTTATAGTTCATATGAAACACGTGCGACATAGTTTAAAGTAGCCAAAAAGACGCTCCACGTATGCAAGTATACTCGACATCCAATGCAAGTATCAAAAAGTATGAGCGGAAGCATGTATCACCTAAGTTCAAGGACCTGAGAAAAACATAGAGAATCTGTCAACGAAAACGTTGGTGAAATCATAGGTTTAAATAAGTAAGTGAATGAAGGTAAGTCGAACCACAAGATTTGCAACATTAATAAAGTAGTAATACATTCTAAAAGTTAATATTCACGAGCACCCAATTATCAAGGCTTAACGTTTCCTTCCATTGAACCCCATCATAATAGTGTTAGAACATACACTGTTTCTCGAAAATATATTTCACCCGTAGACGGTAGCGAACCGTCCGAAGTGAGGGTTTGTCAAACCCATATGGCCATATAACATAAGTTCTCGCTTACACCCGTCAAGTGTAACTAATGATAATCGAATTGAGGATTTGTGTTCAAACTCGTATGTAGAATGTTTGTTTTCCTGTACTTGTGTTCACTTAGTTTAAAAGAACGTTTATGTTTTCTCATCCCAAAAGTAAGTTAAAAAAAAAATAAAAGTGGGACTATGATCTCACCTTGTATGCACGAACAAAAAGTACTTCGACAAGTAACGTGTGCAAAGAACAATGCTAGTCTTGACCTAAACAAATAGGTTGTATCAATAACGATAGTCACGAAGGGTCAAAGATGTTCAGTTAGTCCTATGGCTCAATACGACTCGATTAATAAAGCATGTGAATCAAATTGTCAAGTTTCATGCAAGATACAAGTAGTTGAGCATGTTAGAACGATTGTATAATCGTTTGGTTAAGGTTGACTAAAAGTCAAACTTGGTCAAAGTCAAAGTCAACGAGGTCGGGTCGGGTGTCCGACAATTTTCTCATGATGAGAAGTCATATACGAGCATAATAGTCAAGTTTCATGTTAATCGGAGTTACGGTTAAGCGGGAAACATTTTGGGAGCGTTTAAAGACAAGGAAGTTGGCCTGGGCCATTTGCGCGGTGCGCAATGGGTTGCGCGGCGCGCACCCATGTGCAATACCAGGTCAGAACTCGACCAAGGGAACCATTTATTTGGTTTTTCTGATTTGCGCGGTGCGCAGGTGCACGCGCGGCGCGCATAACCTGGGGAAGTGCTGATTGCAGAAAAAAAAATAACTTAAGTAACGAACCAAAACTCATTTTAACATATTTCATGCACCGAAAACACTTAAAACGCATATCATATAACATGAGAAAGGTAATTTGACAAGGAGAATAACTAAACGCATTTACTCAATCAAAACCAAACAACTTATATCAAAATCACCATTAATGCTCATCATTTATTACTCCAAGTTCATAAATGCCATATTATGATTCGGTAAATTAATGCACATGTGTAATACGCCGTTTTGAAGATAATCAATCATACAACACAACTAGACACTTACAATTAACATTGCTAAGCATTTAATGCATCAAATATTCAATTTACTTTTATCAAACCCTAACCCAAAATCATAAAATCAACAATCTTGCTTATGAAACTAATCCATGTCAAACTACATACCAATTTGAAGCTAGTGATGTTAGGAACACAATTAAAACATGAATTTTCATCATCAAATAACATATGTACACCTAAAACTCAAGATTAAACAAGCATTCTTTCAATATGAGCTAGTTACACCAAAATAGCAAGAACAAGCATACAAAACACATAATCATACTAGACTTGAGCCATAGACACTAATTAACAACCTTTTAACTCAAAAACTCAAGAACACATAAAATTAGTGATTTTAGAAAGTTACCCAAATTTGATGAAATCGGTATGTAATCGAAGAGGAGATCACGAGGAGTTCAAATATGTAATTTGTTTGGCCCGAAGCTTGATCGATTGAATATGGATGATGAATTGCTTTTTGATGGAATTAAAGAAATAGTGGAAGTATTAGATGAAAAGGAAAATTAAATGGAGAAATGAGGTGGAAGAGGTTGACTAGTCAAGTGGCTAGTCACCACTTTGGTGTCTTGGCAAAACTAGTCCCTCAAGTTGCAATCGGGTGCGTTAAATTACCTAAAACAAGATAATTGAAACGCGTATTAACGGGAGATGTTATAAACATATAACAGAGTTTAAAATAGTTAAACGGAAAAGTTGACGGAAAAAGGCGGGATGTTACATATGTCATGTATGACTAATCATTTTTAACTTCTACCATGAGCTATTCAACTAACTAGAACTCCTTTTAACCTCACTCACCACTCACCAATTACCACTCATCATTCACTCCATTTCACTTCCAATTCTCTTTCTAATTCTATCTTAACACACACACACACACACACTATTATGAACTTATTTTTCCAGTAGTTAATCATCATCTTCATCAAAAATCACTTCAAGAATCAAGCTATAATCATCATAGGAAGAACACTTCAAAAATCCCTTCAAGTTTACTAATTTACTTCCAAGCTTTCTAATCCATTCCAAGTAATCATCTAAGATCAAGAAACCTTTGTTATATACAGTAGGTTATCTTTCTTATTCAAGGTAATATTCATATTCAAACTTTGATTCAATTTCTATAACTATAAACTATCTTAATTCGAGTAAAAATCTTACTTGAACTTGTTTTTGTGTCATGATCCTACTTCAAGAACTTTCAAGCCATCCAAGATCCTTTGAAGCTAGATCATTTCTTGTCACTTCCAGTAGGTTTACCTACTAAACTTGAGGTAGTAATGATGTTCATAACATCATTCGATTCATATATATAAAACTATCTTATTCGAAGGTTTAAACTCGTAATCACTAGAACATAGTTTAGTTAATTCTAAACTTGTTCGCAAACAAAAGTTAATCCTTCTAACTTGAATTTTAAAATTAACTAACCACATTTTCTATATCTATATGATATGCTAACTTAATGATTTAAAACCTGGAAACACGAAAAACACCGTAAAACCGGATTTACGCCGTCGTAGTAACACCGCGGGCTGTTTTGGGTTAGTTAATTAAAAACTATGATAAACTTTGATTTAAAAGTTGTTATTCTGAGAAAATGATTTTTATTATGAACATGAAACTATATCCAAAAATCATGGTTAAACTCAAAGTGGAAGTATGTTTTTCAAAATGGTCATCTAGACGTCGTTTTTTCGACTGAAATGACTACCTTTACAAAAACGACTTGTAACTTATATTTCCGACTATAAACCTATACCTTTTCTGTTTAGATTAATAAAATAGACTTCAATATGAAACCATAGCAATTTGATTCACTCAAAACGGATTTAAAACGAAGAAGTTATGGGTAAAACAAGATTGGATATTTTTTTTGATTTGTAGCTACGGGAAATATTGTAACAATTCTATACAAATCATATCCTAGCTAACTTATGTTGTATAACACATGTATTCTAATATATTATGTAATCTTGGGATACCATAGACACGTATAGAATGTTTCGACCTATCATGTCGACCCATCTATATAATATATTTTGGAACAACCATAGACACTCTATATGCAGTAATGTGGGAGTTAGCTATACAGGGTTGAGGTTGATTCCAAAATAATATATATAGTTTGAGTTGTGATCAATACTGAGGCTTGTATACACTGGGTCGTGGATTGATCCAAAATAATTTATATTGATTTATTTCTGTACATCTAACTGTGGACAACTAGTTGTAGGTTACTAACGAGGACAGCTGACTTAATAAACTTAAAACAGTAAAACGTATTAAAAATATTGTAAATATATTTTGAACATACTTTGATATATATGTACATATTTGTTATAGGTTCGTGAATCGATCCATGGCCAAGTCTTATTTCCGAGGAAAGAAATATCTGTGAAAGTGAGTTATAGTCCCACTTTTAAAATCTAATATTTTTGGGATGAGAATACATGCATGTTTTATAAATGATTTACAAAATAGACACAAGTATATGAAACTACATTCTATGGTTGAATTATCGAAATCGAATATGCCCATTTTTATTAAGTCTGGTAATCTAAGAATTAGGGAACAGACACCCTAATTGACGCGAATCCTAAAGATAGATCTATTGGGCCTAACAAACCCCATCTAAAGTACCGGATGCTTTAGTACTTCGAAATTTATATCATATCCGAAGGGTGTCCCGGAATGATGGGGATATTCTTATATATGCATCTTGTTAATGTCGGTTACCAGGTGCTCACCATATGAATGAATTTTTATCTCTATGTATGGGATGTGTATTGAAATATGAAATCTTGTGGTCTATTGTTACGATTTGATATATATAGGTTAAACCTATAACTCACCAACATTTTTGTTGACGTTTAAAGCATGTTTATTCTAAGGTGAATATTAAGAGCTTCTGCTGTTGCATACTAAAATAAGGATAAGATTTGGAGTCCATGTTTGTATGATATTGTGTAAAAACTGCATTCAAGAAACTGATTTCGATGTAACATATTTGTATTGTAAACCATTATGTAATGGTCGTGTGTAAACATGATATTTTAGATTATCATTATTTGATAATCTACGTAAAGCTTTTTAAACCTTTATTTATGAAATAAAGGTTATGGTTTGTTTTAAAAATGAATGCAGTCTTTGAAAAACGTCTCATATAGAGGTCAAAACCTCGCAACAAAATCAATTAATATGGAACGTTTTTAATCAATAAGAACGGGACATTTCAGTTGGTATCCGAGCGTTGGTCTTAGAGAACCAGAATTTTGCATTAGTGTGTCTTATTGAGTTTGTTAGGATGCATTAGTGAGTCTGGACTTCGACCGTGTTTACTTGAAAAATGATTGCTTAACAAATTTTGTTGGAAACTATATATTTTTAACATGTGAATATTATGTGATATATTAATCTCTTAACGCGTTTGATATTATGTGATAGATGTCTACCTCTAGAACAAGTTCCATTGACTCACCTAATAATAATGAAGAGTCAAATGTAAATTGGAATGATTCGTGGACTGATTCACAAGTTCCCGAAGAGGAACCGGAAGAAGAGTCGGAACCAGAAGAAGAATCGGAACCGGAAGAAGAATCGGAACCGGATGAAGAAATAGAACCGGTGGGGGAAATAATAAAACGGTTAAGTAAAAGAAAATCCTCAACCAACCGACCAAGGTTAATTATGGTCAATGGTGTTTCCGCTAAGGAAGCAAAATATTGGGAGGATTACCAATTCTCCGATGAATCGGATTCTGACGAGAATTCCGATGATGTTATAGAAATTACCCCAACTGAATTTAAAAAGGCAAAAGAAAATAATAAGGGAAAAGGCATAAAAATAGAGAAATCTAATTCCAACCCCGATGAACTTTATATGTATCGTCAACCCCCGAAGTCCTTAAGTTGTAACAATGACCCGGGAACCTCTAAACCACCAGGTTTTTCTAAACCAATGTGGAAAACGATGGCTCGTATTAGGGGAACATCATATATCCCTAGAAACTTGGCAAAACGAACCAAAACCGAAGAAGAAGAAACAAGCGAGTCGGAATAAGATAGTTGTATTCGTGTGGTGTAATATATGTAATATAGTGTGCTTATGCTTTATGATATATGTAAAAATTGCTTGTATTAATAAGTATTTTTTTATGAATCTAACTCTTGTCTATTTTACAGTATAAAAACACAAAATGGATAGACAACCCAATATTTTAAGAGACCTACCCGGAGACATGATTGATGAAATCTTGTCTAGAGTCGGTCAGAATTCTTCGGCACAACTATTTAAGGCGAGATCAGTTTGTAAGACATTCGAAGAACGTTCCAAGAATGCCTTGGTTTATAAAAGGCTTTCATTCGAAAGATGGGGGATATCACATTGGGAAATCCATAAGTTACGATGTGTTTACTTTGACGCATATATTGCGGGGAACCCAAATGCTATTTTACGCAATGGGTTAAGAAATTATTTTGACTCAATATATCCGAATATTGGACTTCGTGATTTAGAAAAAGCGGCTAACATGCAACATAAAGAAGCATGTTATGCTTACGGATTAGTAATGTTCACTTCTCACCAAAGTGAGAACAAGAACATCGGCCTACAACTATTAAACAAAATGTTCCCACAAGTGATGGAGTCGGTAATTGGGGTAAGAAATGAGGTTTATAGATTGTTACGGGACTGTTGGACATTACGTAACCCTCGTCCCTTTGACGACGTTACAACACGCTGTCTTATCAACGGCCATAACGGTTATGTTCCACAAGACCAAGGATGGGAAGTAGTCCTAGTAAAACCAGAATGCATGACTTGTTTCTGGACGTATGAATTACGTGTCTTTATTGCCTTTGCTGAACGACTTGTGTACTAGCTAGAATTATCTTCACAACTATCTTGTATCAAAGTTATTGTGTGCCATATTTCATGCTTTATGTAAAATAAGCGGTATTGTAAGTTTGTAAAATATTGTATAAAAGTTTGAACGCGAAATATTATTATAATCAGTTTTTCATATAGAATTGTAGTAGTTGAATTGTATATTAGCTACTAAGTATGAACTTAACGGGTAGGTACTACCCGAATTTAAACTTATAAAACGCTAATATGAAGAAAAAGCTTTTATAAATGAGTTCATATTATGCTACGAAATACTATTAACTACTCTTGATATTCTGTATGATTAACTTGTTCCATTTGACTATTTTGAAGGAAATGGCACCGACTACTCGACACACCGTGAATATGAATGAAGAGGAATTCCGTACTTTTCTAGCTTCAAACATAGCCGCAGTACAGGCTGCGCTACATACCAACAATAACCTTGAATCTAGCAGTACAGGAAATCGTGTAGGATGCACCTACAAAGAATTCACTGCCTGCAAACCTTTGGAATTTGATGGAACCGAAGGACCGATCGGATTGAAACGGTGGACCGAGAAGGTCGAATCGGTGTTTGCCATAAGTAAGTGTACTGAAGAGGACAAAGTAAAGTACGCTACGCATACCTTCACAGGTTCTGCGTTAACATGGTGGAATACCTATCTAGAGCAAGTGGGACAAGACGATGCGTACGCACTACCATGGTCAGCATTCAAGCACTTGATGAACGAGAAGTACCGTCCCAGAACCGAGGTCAATAAGCTCAAGACAGAACTTAGAGGGTTACGAACCTAAGGATTTGATATTACCACGTACGAAAGACGATTCATAGAATTGTGCCTATTGTGTCCGGGAGCATTCGAAGATGAGGAAGAGAAGATCGACGCGTTTGTGAAAGGATTACCGGAAAGAATCCAAGAAGATATAAGTTCACACGAGCCCGCCTCCATACAACAGGCATGTAGAATGGCTCACAAACTAGTGAACTAGATTGAAGAAAGAATTAAAGAACAGACTGCTGAAGAGGCCAATGTGAAGCAAGTTAAAAGAAAGTGGGAGGAAAACGGTGATAAGAATCACCAATACAACAACAACAGCAATTACAACAATAATCGCAACAATTATCCCAACAATCGCAACATCAATCGCAACTACAACAAACGGCCCAACAACAACAACAACAACAACAGCAACAACAACAACAGCAACTACAACAATCATCCCAACAACAATAATAACTGCAACAACAACAATAATCAGAAGCAGCTATGCCAAAGGTGTGAAAAGTATCACTCGGGGTTCTGCACCAAATTTTGCAACAAGTGTACAAGAAATGGTCATAGCGCGGCGAAGTGTGAGGTCTACGGACCAGGAGATAATAGAACGAAAGGAACAAATGGTGTCGGAACGAGTAATGGCGGAGCAAGTAGTGTCGGAGCAAGTTATGCCAATGTAGTTTGTTATAAATGTGGAAAACCGGGCCACATTATTAGAAATTGCCCGAACCAGGAGAACACGAATGGACAAGGCCGCGGAAGAGTTTTCAATATTAATGCGGCAGAGGCACAGGAAGACCCGGAGCTGGTTACGGGTACGTTTCTTATTGACAATAAATCTGCTTACGTTTTATTTGATTCGGGTGCGGATATAAGCTATATGAGTAGAGATTTTTGTGCTAAATTAAGTTGTGCATTGACACCTTTGGATAGTAAATTTTTACTCGAATTAGCAAATGGTAAATTAATTTCAGCAGATAATATATGTCGGAATCGAGAAATTAAACTGGTTAGCGAAACATTTAAGATTGATTTGATACCAGTAGAGTTAGGGAGTTTTGATGTGATAATCCATATGGACTGGTTGAAAGAAGTGAAAGCAGAGATCGTTTGTTACAAAAATGCAATTCGCATTATACGAGAAAAAGGAAAACCCTTAATGGTGTACGGAGAAAAGGGCAACACGAAGCTACATCTTATTAGTAATTTGAAGGCACAAAAACTAATAAGAAAAGGTTGCTATGCTATTTTAGCACACGTCGAGAAAGTACAAACTGAAGAAAAGAGCATCAATGATGTTCCCATTGCAAAAGAATTTCCCGATGTATTTCCGAAAGAATTACCGGGATTACCCCCACATCGATCCGTTGAATTTCGAGTAGATCTTGTACCAGGAGCTGCACCAATAGCTCGTGCTCCTTACAGACTCGCACCCAGCAAGATGAAAGAACTGCAAAGCCAATTACAAGAACTTTTAGAGCATGGTTTCATTCGACCAAGCACATCACCGTGGGGAGCTCCTGTTTTGTTTGTCAAGAAGAAAGATGGTACATTCAGGTTGTGTATCGACTACCGAGAGTTGAACAAACTTACCATCAAGAACCGCTACCCACTACCGAGAATCGACGACTTATTTGATCAACTACAAGGCTCGTCTGTTTATTCAAAGATTGACTTACGTTCCGGGTATCATCAAATGCGGGTGAAAGAAGATGATATTCCAAAGACTGCTTTCAGAACACGTTACGGTCATTACGAGTTTATGGTCATGCCATTTGGTTTAACTAATGCACCAGCTATGTTCATGGACCTTATGAACCGAGTGTGTGGACCATACCTTGACAAGTTTGTCATTGTTTTCATTGATGATATACTTATTTACTCAAAGAATGACCAAGAACACGGTGAACATTTGAGAAAGGTGTTAGAAGTATTGAGGAAGGAAGAATTGTACGCTAAATTTTCAAAGTGTGCATTTTGGTTGGAAGAAGTTCAATTCCTCGGTCACATAGTGAACAAAAAAGGTATTAAGGTGGATCCGGCAAAGATAGAAACTGTTGAAAAGTGGGAAACCCCGAAAACTCCAAAACACATACGCCAGTTTTTAGGACTAGCTGGTTACTACAGAAGGTTCATCCAAGAATTTTCCAGAATAGCAAAACCCTTGACTGCATTAACGCATAAAGGGAAGAAATTTTGAATGGAATGATGAACAAGAGAAAGCGTTTCAGTTATTGAAGAAAAAGCTAACTACGGCACCTATATTGTCATTGCCTGAAGGGAATGATGATTTTGTGATTTATTGTGACGCATCAAAGCAAGGTCTCGGTTGTGTATTAATGCAACGAACGAAGGTGATTGCTTATGGGTCTAGACAATTGAAGATTCACGAACAAAATTATACAACGCATTATTTGGAATTAGGCGCGGTTGTTTTTGCATTAAAGACTTGGAGGCACTACTTATATGGGGTCAAAAGTATTATATATACCGACCACAAAAGTCTTCAACACATATTTAATCAGAAACAACTGAATATGAGGCAGCGTAGGTGGATTGAATTATTGAATGATTACGACTTTGAGATTCGTTACCACCCGGGGAAGGCAAATGTGGTAGCCGATGCCTTAAGCAGGAAGGACAGAGAACCCATTCGAGTAAAATCTATGAATATAATGATTCATAATAACCTTACTACTCAAATAAAGGAGGCACAACAAGGAGTTTTAAAAAAGGGAAATTTAAAGGATGAAGTACCCAAAGGATCGGAGAAGCATCTTAATATTCGGGAAGACGGAACCCGGTATAGGGCTGAAAGGATTTGGGTACCAAAATTTGGAGATATGAGAGAAATGGTACTTAGAGAAGCTCATAAAACCAGATACTCAATACATCATGGAGCGGGGAAGATGTACAAGGATCTCAAGAAGCATTTTTGGTGGCCGGGTATGAAAGCCGATGTTGCTAAATACGTAGGAGAATGTTTGACGTGTTCTAAGGTCAAAGCTGAGCATCAGAAACCATCAGGTCTACTTCAACAACCCGAAATCCCGGAATGGAAATGGGAAAACATTACCATGGATTTCATCACTAAATTGCCAAGGACTGCAAGTGGTTTTGATACTATTTGGGTAATAGTTGATCGTCTCACCAAATCAGCACACTTCTTGTCAATAAGAGAAGATGACAAGATGGAGAAGTTAGCAAGACTGTATTTGAAGGAAGTCGTTTCCAGACATGGAATACCAATCTCTATTATCTCTGATAGGGATGGCAGATTTATTTCAAGATTCTGGCAGACATTACAGCAAGCATTAGGAACTCGTCTAGACATGAGTACTGCCTATCATCCACAAACTGATGGGCAGAGTGAAAAGACGATACAAACGCTTGAAGACATGCTACGATCATGTGTTATTGATTTCGGAAACAGTTGGGATCGACATCTACCGTTAGCAGAATTTTCCTACAACAACAGCTACCATTCAAGCATTGAGATGACGCCGTTTGAAGCACTTTATAGTAGAAAGTGCAAGTCTCCAATTTGTTGGAGTGAAGTGGGGGATAGAAAGATTACGGGTCCGGAGATTATACAAGAAACTACCGAGAAGATCATCCAAATTCAACCACGGTTGAAAACCGCCCAAAGTCGACAAAAGAGCTACGCTGACATCAAAAGAAAAGATATAGAATTTGAAATTGGAGAGATGGTCATGCTTAAAGTTGCACCTTGGAAAGGCGTTGTTCGATTTGGTAAACGAGGGAAATTAAATCCAAGGTATATTGGACCATTCAAGATTATTGATCGTGTCGGACCAGTAGCTTACCGACTTGAGTTACCTCAACAACTCGCGGCTGTACATAACACTTTCCACGTCTCGAATTTGAAGAAATGTTTTGCTAAAGAAGATCTCACTATTCCGTTAGATGAAATCCAAATCAATGAAAAACTCCAATTCATCGAAGAACCCGTCGAAATAATGGATCGTGAGGTTAAAAGACTTAAGCAAAACAAGATAACAATTGTTAAGGTTCGATGGAATGCTCGTAGAGGACCCGAGTTCACCTGGGAGCATGAAGATCAGATGAAGAAGAAATACCCGCATGTATTTCCAGAAGATTCGTCAACACCTTCAACAGCTTAAAATTTCGGGACGACATTTATTTAACGGGTAGGTACTGTAGTGACCCGAACTTTTCCATGTTTATATATGAAATGTCCCGTTCTTATTGATTAAAAACGTTCCATATTAATTGATTTCGTTGCGAGGTTTTGACCTCTATATGAGACGTTTTTCAAAGACTGCATTCATTTTAAAACAAACCATAACCTTTATTTCATCAATAAAGGTTTAAAAAGCTTTACGTAGATTATCAAATAATGATAATCTAAAATATCCTGTTTACACACGACCATTACATAATGGTTTACAATACAAATATGTTACAACAAAATAAGTTTCTTGAATGCAGTTTTTACACAATATCATACAAGCATGGACTCCAAATCTCGTCCTTATTTAAGTATGCGACAGCGGAAGCTCTTAATAATCACCTGAGAATAAACATGCTTAAAACGTCAACAAAAATGTTGGTGAGTTATAGGTTTAACCTATATATATCAAATCATAGTAATAGACCACAAGATTTCATATTTCAATACACATCCCATACATAGGGATAAAAATCATTCATATGGTGAACACCTGGTAACCGACATTAACAAGATGCATATATAAGAATATCCCCATCATTCCGGGACACCCTTCGGATATGATATAAATTTCGAAGTACTAAAGCATCCGGTACTTTGGATGGGGTTTGTTAAGCCCAATAGATCTATCTTTAGGATTCGCGTCAATTAGGGTGTCTGTTCCCTAATTCTTAGATTACCAGACTTAATAAAAAGGGGCATATTCGATTTTGATAATTCAACCATAGAATGTAGTTTCACGTACTTGTGTCTATTTTGTAAATCATTTATAAAACCTGCATGTATTCTCATCCCAAAAATATTAGATTTGAAAAGTGGGACTATAACTCACTTTCACAGATTTTTACTTCGTCGGGAAGTAAGACTTGGCCACTGGTTGATTCACGAACCTATAACAATATATACATATATATCAAAGTATGTTCAAAATATATTTACAATACTTTTAATATATTTTGATGTTTTAAGTTTATTAAGTCAGCTGTCCTCGTTAGTAACCTACAACTAGTTGTCCACAGTTAGATGTACAGAAATAAATCGATAAATATTATCTTGAATCAATCCACGACCCAGTGTATACGTATCTCAGTATTGATCACAACTCAAACTATATATATTTTGGAATCAACCTCAACCCTGTATAGCTAACTCCAACATTCACATATAGAGTGTCTATGGTTGTTCCGAAATATATATAGATGTGTCGACATGATAGGTCGAAACATTGTATACGTGTCTATGGTATCTCAAGATTACATAATATATAATACAAGTTGATTAAGTTATGGTTGGAATAGATTTGTTACCAATTTTCACGTAGCTAAAATGAGAAAAATTATCCAATCTTGTTTTACCCATAACTTCTTCATTTTAAATCCGTTTTGAGTGAATCAAATTGCTATGGTTTCATATTGAACTCTATTTTATGAATATAAACAAAAAAAGTATAGGTTTCTAGTCGGAAAAATAAGTTACAAGTCGTTTTTGTAAAGGTAGTCATTTCAGTCGAAAGAACGACGTCTAGATGACCATTTTAGAAAACATACTTCCACTTTGAGTTTAACCATAATTTTTGGATATAGTTTCATGTTCATAATAAAAATCATTTTCTCAGAATAACAACTTTTAAATCAAAGTTTATCATAGTTTTTAATTAACTAACCCAAAACAGCCCGCGGTGTTACTACGACGGCGTAAATCCGGTTTTACGGTGTTTTTCGTGTTTCCAGGTTTTAAATCATTAAGTTAGCATATCATATAGATATAGAACATGTGTTTAGTTGATTTTAAAAGTCAAGTTAGAAGGATTAACTTTTGTTTGCGAACAAGTTTAGAATTAACTAAACTATGTTCTAGTGATTACAAGTTTAAACCTTCGAATAAGATAGCTTTATATGTATGAATCGAATGATGTTATGAACATCATTACTACCTTAAGTTCCTTGGATAAACCTACTGGAAAAGAGAAAAATGGATCTAGCTTCAATGGATCCTTGGATGGCTCGAAGTTCTTGAAGCAGAATCATGACACGAAAACAAGTTCAAGTAAGATCATCACTTGAAATAAGATTGTTATAGTTATAGAAATTGAACCAAAGTTTGAATATGATTATTACCTTGTATTAGAATGATAACCTACTGTAAGAAACAAAGATTTCTTGAGGTTGGATGATCACCTTACAAGATTGGAAGTGAGCTAGCAAACTTGAAAGTATTCTTGATTTTATGAAACTAGAACTTTTGGAATTTATGAAGAACACTTAGAACTTGAAGATAGAACTTGAGAGAGATCAATTAGATGAAGAAAATTGAAGAATGAAAGTGTTTGTAGGTGTTTTTGGTCGTTGGTGTATGGATTAGATATAAAGGATATGTTATTTTGTTTTCATGTAAATAAGTCATGAATGATTACTCATATTTTTGTAATTTTATGAGATATTTCATGCTAGTTGCCAAATGATGGTTCCCACATGTGTTAGGTGACTCACATGGGCTGCTAAGAGCTGATCATTGGAGTGTATATACCAATAGTACATACATCTAAAAGCTGTGTATTGTACGAGTACGAATACGGGTGCATACGAGTAGAATTGTTGATGAAACTGAACGAGGATGTAATTGTAAGCATTTTTGTTAAGTAGAAGTATTTTGATAAGTGTATTGAAGTCTTTCAAAAGTGTATAAATACATATTAAAACACTACATGTATATACATTTTAACTGAGTCGTTAAGTCATCGTTAGTCGTTACATGTAAATGTTGTTTTGAAACCTTTAGGTTAACGATCTTGTTAAATGTTGTTAACCCAATGTTTATAATATCAAAAGAGATTTTAAATTATTATATTATCATGATATTATGATGTACGAATATCTCTTAATATGATATATATACATTAAATGTCGTTACAACGATAATCGTTACATATATGTCTCGTTTCAAAATCATTAAGTTAGTAGTCTTGTTTTTACATATGTAGTTCATTGTTAATATACTTAATGATATGTTTACTTATCATAATATCATGTTAACTATATATATATCCATATATATGTCATCATATAGTTTTTACAAGTTTTAACGTTCGTGAATCACCGATCAACTTGGGTGGTCAATTGTCTATATGAAACATATTTCAATTAATCAAGTCTTAACAAGTTTGATTGCTTAACATGTTGGAAACATTTAATCATGTAAATATCAATCTCAATTAATATATATAAACATGGAAAAGTTCGGGTCACTACAGTACCTACCCGTTAAATAAATTTCGTCCCGAAATTTTAAGCTGTTGAAGGTGTTGACGAATCTTCTGGAAATAGATGCGGGTATTTCTTCTTCATCTGATCTTCACGCTCCCAGGTGAACTCGGGTCCTCTACGAGCATTCCATCGAACCTTAACAATTGGTATCTTGTTTTGCTTAAGTCTTTTAACCTCACGATCCATTATTTCGACGGGTTCTTCGATGAATTGAAGTTTTTCGTTGATTTGGATTTCATCTAACGGAATAGTGAGATCTTCTTTAGCAAAACATTTCTTTAAATTCGAGACGTGGAAAGTGTTATGTACAGCCGCGAGTTGTTGAGGTAACTCTAGTCGGTAAGCTACTGGTCCGACACGATCAATAATCTTGAATGGTCCAATATACCTTGGATTTAATTTCCCTCGTTTACCAAATCGAACAACGCCTTTCCAAGGTGCAACTTTAAGCATGACCATCTCTCCAATTTCAAATTCTATATCTTTTCTTTTAATGTCAGCGTAGCTCTTTTGTCGACTTTGGGCGGTTTTCAACCGTTGTTGAATTTGGATGATCTTCTCGGTAGTTTCTTGTATAATCTCCGGACCCGTAATCTGTCTATCCCCCACTTCACTCCAACAAATCGGAGACCTGCACTTTCTACCATAAAGTGCTTCAAACGGCGCCATCTCAATGCTTGAATGATAGCTGTTGTTGTAGGAAAATTCTGCTAACGGTAGATGTCGATCCCAACTGTTTCCGAAATCAATTACACATGCTCGTAGCATGTCTTCAAGCGTTTGTATCGTCCTTTCGCTCTGCCCATCAGTTTGTGGATGATAGGCAGTACTCATGTCTAGACGAGTTCCTAATGCTTGCTGTAATGTCTGCCAGAATCTTGAAATAAATCTGCCATCCCTATCAGAGATAATAGAGATTGGTATTCCATGTCTGGAGACGACTTCCTTCAAATACAGTCGTGCTAACTTCTCCATCTTGTCATCTTCTCTTATTGGTAGGAAGTGTGCTGATTTGGTGAGACGATCAACTATTACCCAAATAGTATCAAAACCACTTGCAGTCCTTGGCAATTTAGTGATGAAATCCATGGTAATGTTTTCCCATTTCCATTCCGGGATTTCGGGTTGTTGAAGTAGACCTGATGGTTTCTGATGCTCAGCTTTGACCTTAGAACACGTCAAACATTCTCCTACGTATTTAGCAACATCGGCTTTCATACCCGGCCACCAAAAATGTTTCTTGAGATCCTTGTACATCTTCCCCGTTCCAGGATGTATTGAGTATCTGGTTTTATGAGCTTCTCTAAGTACCATTTCTCTCATATCTCCAAATTTTGGTACCCAAATCCTTTCAGCCCTATACCGGGTTCCGTCTTCCCGAATATTAAGATGCTTCTCCGATCCTTTGGGTATTTCATCCTTTAAATTTCCCTCTTTTAAAACTCCTTGTTGCGCCTCCTTTATTTGAGTAGTAATGTTATTATGAATCATTATATTCATAGATTTTACTCGAATGGGTTCTCTGTCCTTCCTGCTCAAGGCATCGGCTACCACATTTGCCTTCCCCGGGTGGTAACGAATCTCAAAGTCGTAATCATTCAATAATTCAATCCACCTACGCTGCCTCATATTCAGTTGTTTCTGATTAAATATGTGTTGAAGACTTTTGTGGTCGGTATATATAATACTTTTGACCCCATATAAGTAGTGCCTCCAAGTCTTTAATGCAAAAACAACCGCGCCTAATTCCAAATCATGCGTCGTATAATTTTGTTCGTGAATCTTCAATTGTCTAGACGCATAAGCAATCACCTTCGTTCGTTGCATTAATACACAACCGAGACCTTGCTTTGATGCATCACAATAAATCACAAAATCATCATTCCCTTCAGGCAATGACAATATAGGTGCCGTAGTTAGCTTTTTCTTCAATAACTGAAACGCTTTCTCTTGTTCATCATTCCATTCAAATTTCTTCCCTTTATGCGTTAATGCAGTCAAGGGTTTTGCTATTCTGGAAAAGTCTTGGATGAACCTTCTGTAGTAACCAGCTAGTCCTAAAAACTGGCGTATGTGTTTCGGAGTTTTCGGGGTTTCCCACTTTTCAACAGTTTCTATCTTTGCCGGATCCACCTTAATACCTTCTTTGTTCACTATGTGACCAAAATGCACACTTTGAAAACTTAGCGTACAATTCTTCCTTCCTCAATACTTCTAACACCTTTCTCAAATGTTCACCGTGTTCTTGGTCATTCTTTGAGTAAATAAGTATGTCATCAATGAAAACAATGACAAACTTGTCAAGGTATGGTCCACACACTCGGTTCATAAGGTCCATGAACACAGCTGGTGCATTAGTTAAACCAAACGGCATGACCATAAACTCGTAATGACCGTAACGTGTTCTGAAAGCAGTCTTTGGAATATCATCTTCTTTCACCCGCATTTGATGATACCCGGAACGTAAGTCAATCTTTGAATAAACAGACGAGCCTTGTAGTTGATCAAATAAGTCGTCGATTCTCGGTAGTGGGTAGCGGTTCTTGATGGTAAGTTTGTTCAACTCTCGGTAGTCGATACACAACCTGAATGTACCATCTTTCTTCTTGACAAACAAAACAGGAGCTCCCCACGGTGATGTGCTTGGTCGAATGAAACCACGCTCTAAAAGTTCTTGTAATTGGCTTTGCAGTTCTTTCATCTCGCTGGGTGCGAGTCTGTAAGGAGCACGAGCTATTGGTGCAGCTCCTGGTACAAGATCTATTTGAAATTCAACGGATCGATGTGGGGGTAATCCCGGTAATTCTTTCAGAAATACATCGGGAAATTCTTTTGCAATGGGAACATCATTGATGCTCTTTTCTTCAGTTTGTACTTTCTCGACGTGTGCTAGAACAGCATAGCAACCTTTTCTTATTAGTTTTTGTGCCTTCAAATTACTAATAAGATGTAGCTTCGTGTTGCCCTTTTCTCCGTACACCATTAAGGGTTTTCCTTTTTCTCGTATAATGCGAATTGCATTTTTGTAACAAACGATCTCTGCTTTCACTTCTTTCAACCAGTCCATACCGATTATCACATCAAAACTCCCTAACTCTACTGGTATCAAGTCAATCTTAAATGTTTCGCTAACCAGTTTAATTTCTCGATTCCGACATATATTATCTGCTGAAATTAATTTACCATTTGCTAATTCGAGTAAAAATTTACTATCCAAAGGCGTCAATGGACAACTTAATTTAGCACAAAAATCTCTACTCATATAGCTTCTATCCGCACCCGAATCAAATAAAACGTAAGCAGATTTATTGTCAATAAGAAACGTACCCGTAACAAGCTCCGGGTCTTCTTGTGCCTCTGCCGCATTAATATTGAAAACTCTTCCGCGGCCTTGTCCATTCGTGTTCTCCTGGTTCGGGCAATTTCTAATAATGTGGCCCGGTTTTCCACATTTATAACAAACTACATTGGCATAACTTGCTCCGACACTACTTGCTCCGCCATTACTCGTTCCGACACCATTTGTTCCTTTCGTTCTATTAACCCCTGGTCCGTAGACCTCACACTTTGCCGCGCTATGACCATTTCTTTTACACTTGTTGCAAAATTTGGTGCAGAACCCCGAGTGATTCTTTTCACACCTTTGGCATAGCTGCTTCTGATTGTTGTTGTTGTTGCGGTTATTATTGTTGTTGGGATGATTGTTGTAGTTGTTGTTGTTGTTGTTGTTGTTGTTGTTGTTGGGCCGTTTGTTGTAGTTGCGATTGATGTTGCGATTGTTGGGATAATTGTTGCGATTATTGTTGTAATTACTGTTGTTGTTGTATTGGTGATTCTTATCACCGTTTTCCTCCCACTTTCTTTTGACTTGCTTCACATTGGCCTCTTCAGCAGTCTGTTCTTTAATTCTTTCTTCAATCTGGTTCACTAGTTTGTGAGCCATTCTACATGCCTGTTGTATGGAGGCGGGCTCGTGTGAACTTATATCTTCTTGGATTCTTTCCGGTAATCCTTTCACAAACGCGTCGATCTTCTCTTCCTCATCTTCGAATGCTCCCGGACACAATAGGCACAATTCTGTGAATCGTCTTTCGTACGTGGTAATATCAAATCCTTGGGTTCGTAACCCTCTAAGTTCTGTCTTGAGCTTATTGACCTCGGTTCTGGGACGGTACTTCTCGTTCATCAAGTGCTTGAATGCTGACCACGGTAGTGCGTACGCATCATCTTGTCCCACTTGCTCTAGATAGGTATTCCACCATGTTAACGCAGAACCTGTGAAGGTATGCGTAGCGTACTTCACTTTGTCCTCTTCAGTACACTTACTTATGGCAAACACCGATTCAACCTTCTCGGTCCACCGTTTCAATCCGATCGGTCCTTCGGTTCCATCAAATTCCAAAGGTTTGCAGGCGGTGAATTCTTTGTAGGTGCATCCTACACGATTTCCTGTACTGCTAGATCCAAGGTTATTGTTGGTATGTAGCGCAGCCTGTACTGCGGCTATGTTTGAAGCTAGAAAAGTACGGAATTCCTCTTCATTCATATTCACGGTGTGTCGAGTAGTCGGTGCCATTTCCTTCAAAATAGTTAAATGGAACAAGTTAATCATACAGAATATTAAGAGTAGTTAATAGTATTTCGTAGCATAATATGAACTCATTTATAAAAGCTTTTTCTTCATATTAGCGTTTTATAAGTTTAAATTCGGGTAGTACCTACCCGTTAAGTTCATACTTAGTAGCTAATATACAATTCAACTACTACAATTCTATATGAAAAACTGATTGTAATAATATTTCGCGTTCAAACTTTTATACAATATTTTACAAACTTACAATACCGCTTATTTTACATAAAGCATGAAATATAGCACACAATAACTTTGATACAAGATAGTTGTGAAGACAATTCTAGCTAGTACACAAGTCGTTCGGCAAAGGCAATAAAGACACGTAATTCATACGTCCAGAAACAAGTCATGCATTCTGGTTTTACTAGGACTACTTCCCATCCTTGGTCTTGTGCAACATAACCGTTATGGCCGTTGATAAGACAGCGTGTTGTAACGTCATCAAAGGGACGAGGGTTACGTAATGTCCAACAGTCCCGTAATAATCTAAAAACCTCATTTCTTACCCCAATTACCGACTCCGTCACTTGTGGAAACGTTTTGTTTAATAGTTGTAGCCCGATGTTCTTGTTCTCACTTTGGTGAGAAGCGAACATTACTAATCCGTAAGCATAACATGCTTCTTTATGTTGCATGTTAGCCGCTTTTTCTAAATCACGAAGTCCAATATTCGGATATATTGAGTCAAAATAATTTCTTAACCCGTTGCGTAAAATAGCATTTGGGTTCCCCGCAATATATGCGTCAAAGTAAACACATCGTAACTTATGGGTTTCCCAATGTGATATCCCCCATCTTTCAAACGAAAGTCTCTTATAAACCAAGACATTCTTGGAACGTTCTTCGAATGTCTTACAAACTGATCTCGCCTTAAATAGTTGTGCCGAAGAATTCTGACCGACTCTAGACAAGATTTCATCAATCATGTCTCCGGGTAGGTCTCTTAAAATATTGGGTTGTCTATCCATTTTGTGTTTTTTAAACTGTAAAATAGACAAGAGTTAGATTCATTAAAAAAAATACTTATTAATACAAGCAATTTTTACATATATCATAAAGCATAAGCACACTATATTACATATATTACACCACACGAATACAACTATCTTATTCCGACTCGCTTGTTTCTTCTTCTTCGGTTTTGGTTCGTTTTGCCAAGTTTCTAGGGATATATGATGTTCCCCTAATACTAGCTGTTATTTTCCACAACGGTTTAGAAAAACCTGGTGGTTTAGAGGTTCCTGGGTCATTGTTACAACTTAAGGACTTCGGGGGTTGACGATACATATAAATTTCATCGGGGTTGGAATTAGATTTCTCTATTTTTATGCCCTTTCCCTTATTATTTTCTTTTGCCTTTTTAAATTCAGTTGGGGTAATTTCTATAACATCATCGGAATTCTCGTCGGAATCCGATTCATCGGAGAATTGGTAATCCTCCCAATATTTTGCTTCCTTGGCGGAAACACCATTGACCATAATTAACCTTAGTCGGTTGGTTGAGGATTCTCTTTTACTTAACCGTTTTATTATTTCCCCCACCGGTTCCGATTCTTCTTCCGGTTCCGATTCTTCTTCCGGTTCCGACTCTTCTTCCGGTTCCGACTCTTCTTCCGGTTCCGACTCTTCTTCCGGTTCCTCTTCGGGAACTTGTGAATCAGTCCACGAATCATTCCAATTTACATTTGACTCTTCATTATTATTAGGTGAGTCAATGGGACTTGTTCTAGAGGTAGACATCTATCACATAATATCAAACACGTTAAGAGATTAATATATCACATAATATTCATATGTTAAAAATATATAGTTTCCAACAAAAATGTTAAGCAATCATTTTTAAAGAAAACACGGTCGAAGTCCAGAATCACTAATGCATCCTAACAAACTCAATAAGACACACTAATGCAAATTTTCTGGTTCTCTAAGACCAACGCTCTGATACCAACTGAAATGTCCCGTTCTTATTGATTAAAAACGTTCCATATTAATTGATTTCGTTGCGAGGTTTTGACCTCTATATGAGACGTTTTTCAAAGACTGCATTCATTTTAAAACAAACCATAACCTTTATTTCATCAATAAAGGTTTAAAAAGCTTTACGTAGATTATCAAATAATGATAATCTAAAATATCCTGTTTACACACGACCATTACATAATGGTTTACAATACAAATATGTTACAACAAAATAAGTTTCTTGAATGCAGTTTTTACACAATATCATACAAGCATGGACTCCAAATCTCGTCCTTATTTAAGTATGCGACAGCGGAAGCTCTTAATAATCACCTGAGAATAAACATGCTTAAAACGTCAACAAAAATGTTGGTGAGTTATAGGTTTAACCTATATATATCAAATCATAGTAATAGACCACAAGATTTCATATTTCAATACACATCCCATACATAGGGATAAAAATCATTCATATGGTGAACACCTGGTAACCGACATTAACAAGATGCATATATAAGAATATCCCCATCATTCCGGGACACCCTTCGGATATGATATAAATTTCGAAGTACTAAAGCATCCGGTACTTTGGATGGGGTTTGTTAAGCCCAATAGATCTATCTTTAGGATTCGCGTCAATTAGGGTGTCTGTTCCCTAATTCTTAGATTACCAGACTTAATAAAAAGGGGCATATTCGATTTTGATAATTCAACCATAGAATGTAGTTTCACGTACTTGTGTCTATTTTGTAAATCATTTATAAAACCTGCATGTATTCTCATCCCAAAAATATTAGATTTGAAAAGTGGGACTATAACTCACTTTCACAGATTTTTACTTCGTCGGGAAGTAAGACTTGGCCACTGGTTGATTCACGAACCTATAACAATATATACATATATATCAAAGTATGTTCAAAATATATTTACAATACTTTTAATATATTTTGATGTTTTAAGTTTATTAAGTCAGCTGTCCTCGTTAGTAACCTACAACTAGTTGTCCACAGTTAGATGTACAGAAATAAATCGATAAATATTATCTTGAATCAATCCACGACCCAGTGTATACGTATCTCAGTATTGATCACAACTCAAACTATATATATTTTGGAATCAACCTCAACCCTGTATAGCTAACTCCAACATTCACATATAGAGTGTCTATGGTTGTTCCGAAATATATATAGATGTGTCGACATGATAGGTCGAAACATTGTATACGTGTCTATGGTATCTCAAGATTACATAATATATAATACAAGTTGATTAAGTTATGGTTGGAATAGATTTGTTACCAATTTTCACGTAGCTAAAATGAGAAAAATTATCCAATCTTGTTTTACCCATAACTTCTTCATTTTAAATCCGTTTTGAGTGAATCAAATTGCTATGGTTTCATATTGAACTCTATTTTATGAATATAAACAAAAAAAGTATAGGTTTCTAGTCGGAAAAATAAGTTACAAGTCGTTTTTGTAAAGGTAGTCATTTCAGTCGAAAGAACGACGTCTAGATGACCATTTTAGAAAACATACTTCCACTTTGAGTTTAACCATAATTTTTGGATATAGTTTCATGTTCATAATAAAAATCATTTTCTCAGAATAACAACTTTTAAATCAAAGTTTATCATAGTTTTTAATTAACTAACCCAAAACAGCCCGCGGTGTTACTACGACGGCGTAAATCCGGTTTTACGGTGTTTTTCGTGTTTCCAGGTTTTAAATCATTAAGTTAGCATATCATATAGATATAGAACATGTGTTTAGTTGATTTTAAAAGTCAAGTTAGAAGGATTAACTTTTGTTTGCGAACAAGTTTAGAATTAACTAAACTATGTTCTAGTGATTACAAGTTTAAACCTTCGAATAAGATAGCTTTATATGTATGAATCGAATGATGTTATGAACATCATTACTACCTTAAGTTCCTTGGATAAACCTACTGGAAAAGAGAAAAATGGATCTAGCTTCAATGGATCCTTGGATGGCTCGAAGTTCTTGAAGCAGAATCATGACACGAAAACAAGTTCAAGTAAGATCATCACTTGAAATAAGATTGTTATAGTTATAGAAATTGAACCAAAGTTTGAATATGATTATTACCTTGTATTAGAATGATAACCTACTGTAAGAAACAAAGATTTCTTGAGGTTGGATGATCACCTTACAAGATTGGAAGTGAGCTAGCAAACTTGAAAGTATTCTTGATTTTATGAAACTAGAACTTTTGGAATTTATGAAGAACACTTAGAACTTGAAGATAGAACTTGAGAGAGATCAATTAGATGAAGAAAATTGAAGAATGAAAGTGTTTGTAGGTGTTTTTGGTCGTTGGTGTATGGATTAGATATAAAGGATATGTTATTTTGTTTTCATGTAAATAAGTCATGAATGATTACTCATATTTTTGTAATTTTATGAGATATTTCATGCTAGTTGCCAAATGATGGTTCCCACATGTGTTAGGTGACTCACATGGGCTGCTAAGAGCTGATCATTGGAGTGTATATACCAATAGTACATACATCTAAAAGCTGTGTATTGTACGAGTACGAATACGGGTGCATACGAGTAGAATTGTTGATGAAACTGAACGAGGATGTAATTGTAAGCATTTTTGTTAAGTAGAAGTATTTTGATAAGTGTATTGAAGTCTTTCAAAAGTGTATAAATACATATTAAAACACTACATGTATATACATTTTAACTGAGTCGTTAAGTCATCGTTAGTCGTTACATGTAAATGTTGTTTTGAAACCTTTAGGTTAACGATCTTGTTAAATGTTGTTAACCCAATGTTTATAATATCAAAAGAGATTTTAAATTATTATATTATCATGATATTATGATGTACGAATATCTCTTAATATGATATATATACATTAAATGTCGTTACAACGATAATCGTTACATATATGTCTCGTTTCAAAATTATTAAGTTAGTAGTCTTGTTTTTACATATGTAGTTCATTGTTAATATACTTAATGATATGTTTACTTATCATAATATCATGTTAACTATATATATATCCATATATATGTCATCATATAGTTTTTACAAGTTTTAACGTTCGTGAATCACCGATCAACTTGGGTGGTCAATTGTCTATATGAAACATATTTCAATTAATCAAGTCTTAACAAGTTTGATTGCTTAACATGTTGGAAACATTTAATCATGTAAATATCAATCTCAATTAATATATATAAACATGGAAAAGTTCGGGTCACTACAATATATATTAATTGAGATCGATATTTACATGATTAAATGTTTCAAACATGTTAAGAAATCAAACTTGTTAAGACTTGATTAATTGAAATATGTTTCATATAGACAATTGACCACCCAAGTTGACCGGCGATTCACGAACGTTAAAACTTGTAAAAACGACATGACGATATATATATGGATATACATATGGTTAACATGAGATTATGATAAGTAAGTATCTCCATAAGTATATTAACAATGAGTTATATACATATAAACAAGACTACTAACTTAAGGATTTCGAAACGAGACATATATGTAACGATTATCGTTGTAACGACATTTAAATGTATATATATCATATTAAGATATATTAATATATCATAATATCATGATAATATAATAATTTAACATCTCATTAGATATAATAAACAATGGGTTAACAACATTAATTGAGATCGTTAACTTAAAGGTTTCAAAACAACACTTACATGTAACGACTAACGATGACTTAACGACTCAGTTAAAATGTATATACATGTAGTGTATTTAGATGTATTAAAATACTTTTGGAAGACTTCAAGACATATATCAAAACACTCATACTTAACGAAAATGGTTACAGTTACTTTCCCATTCTTTTCTTTCATCAAGAATTCTAGTCCTATTCTTACCCGTATTATACACAGCTTCAAAACATACTTACTATGGGTATATACCAATAGGAACTAGCATGGGATTCCAATCTTGATTATGTCATGTATGACTAATCAATTTTAACTTCTACCATGAGCTATTCAACTAACTAGAATACCTTTTAACCCCACTCACCACTCACCAATTACCACTCATCATTTACTCCATTTCACTTCCAATTCTCTTTCTAATTCTCTCTCAACACACACACACTATTATGAACGTATTTTTCCAGTAGTTAATCATCATCTTCATCAAAAATCACTTCAAGAATCAAGCTATAATCATCATAGGAAGAACACTTCAAGAACACTTCAAAAATCCCTTCAAGTTTACTAATTTACTTCCAAGCTTTCTAATCCATTCCAAGTAATCATCTAAGATCAAGAAACCTTTGTTATATACAGTAGGTTATCTTTTTTATTCAAGGTAATATTCATATTCAAACTTTGATTCAATTTCTATAACTATAAACTATCTTAATTCGAGTAAAAATCTTACTTGAACTTGTTTTTGTGTCATGATCCTACTTCAAAAACTTTCAAGCCATCCAAGATCCTTTGAAGCTAGATCAATTCTTGTCACTTCTAGTAGGTTTACCTACTAAACTTGAGGTAGTAATTATGTTCATAACATCATTCGATTCATATATATAAAACTATCTTATTCGAAGGTTTAAACTCGTAATCACTAGAACATAGTTTAGTTAATTCTAAACTTGTTCGCAAACAAAAGTTAATCCTTATAACTTGACTTTTAAAATTAACTAACCACATGTTCTATATCTATATGATATGCTAACTTAATGATTTAAAACCTGGAAACACGAATAACACCGTAAAACCGGATTTACGCCGTCGTAGTAACACCGCGGGCTGTTTTAGGTTAGTTAATTAAAAACTATGATAAACTTTGATTTAAAAGTTGTTATTCTGAGAAAATGATTTTTATTATGAACATGAAACTATATCCAAAAATCATGGTTAAACTCAAAGTGGAAGTATGTTTTTCAAAATGGTCATCTAGACGTCGTTTTTTCGACTAAAATGACTACCTTTACAAAAACGACTTGTAACTTATATTTCCGACTATAAACCTATACCTTTTCTATTTAGATTAATAAAATAGACTTCAATATGAAACCATAGCAATTTGATTCACTCAAAACGGATTTAAAACGAAGAAGTTATGGGTAAAACAAGATTGGATATTTTTTTTGATTTGTAGCTACGGGAAATATTGTAACAATTCTATACAAATCATATCGTAGCTAACTTATGTTGTATTACACATGTATTCTAATATATTATGTAATCTTGGGATACCATAGACACGTATAGAATGTTTCGACCTATCATGTCGACCCATCTATATAATATATTTTGGAACAACCATAGACACTCTATATGCAGTAATGTGGGAGTTAGCTATACAGGGTTGAGGTTGATTCCAAAATAATATATATAGTTTGAGTTGTGATCAATACTGAGGCTTGTATACACTGGGTCGTGGATTGATCCAAGATAATTTATATTGATTTATTTCTGTACATCTAACTGTGGACAACTAGTTGTAGGTTACTAACGAGGACAGCTGACTTAATAAACTTAAAACAGTAAAACGTATTTAAAATATTGTAAATATATTTTGAACATACTTTGATATATATGTACATATTTGTTATAGGTTCGTGAATCGATCCGTGGCCAAGTCTTATTTTCGAGGAAAGAAATATATGTGAAAGTGAGTTATAGTCCCACTTTTAAAATCTAATATTTTTGGGATGAGAATACATGCAGGTTTTATAAATGATTTACAAAATAGACACAAGTATATGAAACTACATTCTATGGTTGAATTATCGAAATCGAATATACCCCTTTTTATTAAGTCTGGTAATCTAAGAATTAGGTAACAGACACCCTAATTGACGCGAATCCTAAAGATAGATCTATTGGGCCTAACAAACCCCATCCAAAGTACCAGATGCTTTAGTACTTCGAAATTTATATCATATCCGAAGGGTGTCCCGGAATGATGGGGATATTCTTATATATGCATCTTGTTAATGTCGATTACCAGGTGTTCACCATATGAATGAATTTTTATCTCTATGTATGGGATGTGTATTGAAATATGAAATCTTGTGGTCTATTGTTAAGATTTGATATATATAGGTTAAACCTATAACTCACCAACATTTTTGTTGATGTTTAAAGCATGTTTATTCTCAGGTGAATATTAAGAGCTTCCGCTGTTGCATACTAAAATAAGAACAAGATTTGGAGTCCATGTTTGTATGATATTGTGTAAAAACTGCATTCAAGAAACTGATTTCGATATAACATATTTGTATTGTAAACCATTATGTAATGGTCGTGTGTAAACAGGATATTTTAGATTATCATTATTTGATAATCTACGTAAAGCTTTTTAAACCTTTATTTATGAAATAAAGGTTATGGTTTGTTTTAAAAATGAATGCAGTCTTTGAAAAACGTCTCATATAGAGGTCAAAACCTAGCAACGAAATCAATTAATATGGAACGTTTTTAATCAATAAGAACGGGACATTTCATCAAGAAGATGTGAGTTCACACGAGCCCGCTTCTATACAGAAGGCAAGTCGAATGGCTCATAAACTCATAAATCAGATTGAGGGAAGAATTAAAGAGCAGGCGGCTGAAGAAGCCAACACGAAACAATTCAAGAGGAAGTAGGAGAAAACGGTGACAAGAGTCACCAGTACAACAACAACAACAACAATTACAACCACAATCGCAACAACTATCCCAACAACCGTAACAACAATCGCAACAATAATCGCAATCCTAACAATAACTACAACAAACATCCCAACAACAACTACAACAACCATTTCAACAACAATAACAATCCCAACAACAACCTCAATAACAACAACGGCAACAAAAACCAAAAACAGCCATGTCATAGGTGTGAAGAAAATCATAAGGGGTTTTGCACGACATTTTGCAACAGATGTAAAAGAAATGGTCATAGCACGACAAAGTGTGAGGTCTACGGACCAAAGTTTAACAGAACTAAAGGAACAAATAATGTCGGAACAAGTAATGCCGAAACGAATAGTGTCGGAGCAAGTAATACCAACGCTGTTTGTTATAAATGTGGAAAACTGGGCCACATTATTAGAAATTGCCCGAATCAGGGGAATACTAATGGGCAGGGCCGTGGAAGAGTTTTCAATATTAATGCGGCAGAAGCACAGGAAGACCCGGAGCTTGCTACGGGTACGTTTCTTATTGACGATAAATCTTCTTATGTTTTATTTGATTCGGGTGCGGATAGAAGCTATATGAGTAGAGAATTTTGTGCTAAATTAAGTTGCCCATTGACGCCTTTGGATAGTAAATTTTTACTCGAATTAGCAAACGGTAAATTAATTTTAGCAGATAATATATGTCGGGAGAGAGAAATTAAACTGGGGGATGAAACGTTTAAAATTGATTTAATACCATTCGAGTTAGGGAGTTTTGATGTAATAATTGGCATGGACTGGTTGAAAAAGGTGAGAGCATAGGTCGTTTGTTACAAAAATGCGATTCGCATTATGCGTGAAAAAGGAAAACCTTTAATGGTGTACGGAGAAAAGAACAACGCGAAATTAAATCTTATTTGTAGTTTGAAGGCACAAAAACTAATAAGAAAAGGTTGTTACGTCATTCTAGCACACATCGAGGAAGTTAAACCTGAAGAAAAGAACATCAGTGATGTTCCCGTCGCAAAAGAATTTCCCGATGTATTTCTGAAAGAATTACCGGGATTACCCCCCCATCGATCCGTTGAATTTCAAATAGACCTTGTACCAGGAGCTGCACCAATAGCTCGTGCTCCATACAGACTCGCACCCAGCGAAATGAAAGAATTACAAAGTCAGTTACAGGAACTTTTAGAGCGTGGTTTCATTCGACCTAGCACATCACCATGGGGAGCTCCTGTTTTGTTTGTCAAGAAGAAAGATGGTACATTCAGGTTGTGTATCAACTATCGAGAGTTGAACAAACTTACCATTCAGAACCGCTACCCACTACCGAGAATCGACGACTTATTTGATCAACTACAAGGCTCGTCTGTTTATTCGAAGATCGATTTACGTTCTGGATATCATCAAATGCGGGTGAAGGAGGATGATATTCCAAAGACTGCTTTTAGGACGCGTTACGGTCATTACGAGTTTATGGTTATGCCGTTTGGATTGACTAACGCACTAGCTGTGTTCATGGACCTCATGAACTTAGTGTGTGGGCCATATCTTGACAAGTTTGTCATTGTTTTCTTCGATGACATACTTATTTACTCGAAGAATGATCAAGAGCATGAAGAATATTTGAGAAAAGTGCTAGAGTTGCTGAGAAAAGAAAAACTGTATGCTAAGTTTTCAACTGTGCATTTTGGTTGGAAGAAGTTCAATTCCTCGGTCACATAGTGAACAAAGAAGGTATTCAGGTGGATCCAGCAAAGATTGAAACCGTTGAAAAGTGGGAAACCCCGAAAACTCCGAAACACATACGCCAGTTTTTAGGACTAGCTGGTTACTACAGAAGGTTCATCCAAGACTTTTCCAGAATAGCAAAACCCTTGACTGCATTAACGCATAAAGGGAAGAAATTTGAATGGAAAGATGAACAAGAGAAAGCGTTTCAATTGTTAAAGAAAAAGTTAACAACGGAACCTATATTGTCATTACCTGAAGGGAATGATGATTTTGTGATACATTATGACGCCTCAAAGCAAGGTCTCGGTTGTGTATTAATGTAACGAATGAAAGTAATTGCTTATGCGTCTAGACAATTGAAGATTTACGAACAGAATTATACGACGCATGATTTGGAATTAGGCGCGGTTGTTTTTGCATTAAAGACTTGCAGGCACTACTTATATGGGGTCAAAAGTATTATATATACCGACCACAAAAGTCTTCAACACATATTTAATCAGAAACAACTGAATATGAGGCAGCGTAGGTGGATTGAATTGTTGAATGATTACGACTTTGAGATTCGTTACCACCCGGGGAAGGAAAATGTGGTAGCCGATGCCTTAAGCAGAAAGGACAGAGAACCCATTCGAGTAAAAGCTATGAATATAATGATTCACACTAACCTTACTACTCAAATAAAGGAGGCGCAACAAGGAGTTTTAAAAGAGGGAAATTTAAAGGATGAAATACCCAAAGGATCGGAGAAGCATCTTAATATTTGGGAAGATGGAACCCGGTATAGGGCTAAAAGAATTTGGGTACCAAAATTTGGAGATATGAGAGAAATGGTACTTAGAGAAGCTCATAAAACCAGATACTCAATACACCCTGGAACGGGGAAGATGTACAAGGATCTCAAGAAATATTTTTGGTGGCCAGGTATGAAAGCCGATGTTGCTAAATACGTAAGGGAATGTTTGATGTATTCTAAGGTTAAAGCGGAGCATCAGAAACCATCAGGTCTACTTCAACAACCCGAAATCCCGGAATAGAAATGGGAAAACATTACCATGGATTTCATCACTAAATTACCAAGGACTGCAAGTGGTTTTGATACTATTTGGGAAATAGTTGATCGTCTCACCAAATCAGCACACTTCCTGCCAATAAGAGAAGATGACAAGATGGAGAAGTTAGCACGACTGTATTTGAAGAAAGTCATCTCCAGACATGGAATACCAATCTCTATTATCTCTGATAGGGATGGCAGATTTATTTCAAGATTCTGGCAGACATTACAGCAAGCATTAGGAACTCGTCTAGACATGAGTACTGCCTATCATCCACAAACTGATGGGCAGAGCAAAAGGACGATACAAACGCTTGAAGACATGCTACGAGCATGTGTTATTGATTTCAGAAATAGTTGGGATCGACATCTACCGTTAGCAGAATTTTCCTACAACAACAGCTACCATTCAAGCATTGAGATGGCGCTGTTTGAAGCACTTTATGGTAGAAAGTGCAGGTCTCCAATTTGTTGGAGTGAAGTGGGGGATAGACAGATTACGGGTCCAGAAATAATACAAGAAACTACCGAGAAGATCATCCAAATTCAACAACGGTTGAAAACCACCAAAAGTCGACAAAAGAGCTACGCCGACATTAAAAGAAAAGATATAGAATTTGAAATTGGAGAGATGGTCATGCTTAAGGTTGCACCTTGGAAAGGCGTTGTTCGATTTGGTAAACGAGAAAAATTAAATCCAAGGTATATTGGACCATTCAAGATTATTGATCGTGTCGGACCAGTAGCTTACCGACTTGAGTTACCTCAGTAACTCGTGGCTGTACATAACATTTTCCACGTCTCGAATTTGAAGAAATGTTTTGCTAAAGAAGATCTCACTATTCCGTTAGACGAAATCCAAATCAACGAAAAACTTCAATTCATCGAAGAACCCGTCGAAATAATGGATCGTGAGGTTAAAAGACTTAAACAAAACAAGATACCAATTGTTAAGGTTCGATAGAATGCTCGTAGAGGACCCGAGTTCACCTAGGAATGAGAAGATTAGATGAAGAAGAAATACCCGCACTTATTTCCAGAAGATACGTCAACACCTCCAACTGCTTAAAATTTTGGGACGAAATTTATTTAACGGGTAGGTACTGTAGTGACCCGAACTTTTCCATGTTTATATATATTAAATGAAATTGATATTTACATGATTAAGTGTTTCCAACATGTTAAGCAATCAAACTTATTAAGACTTGATTAATTGAAATAGGTTTCATATAGACAATTGACCACCCAAGTTGACCGTTGATTCACGAACGTTAAAACTTGTAAAAACTATATGATGACATATATATGATTATATATATAGTTAACATGATATTATGATAAGTAAGTATCTCATTAGGTATTTTAACAATGAGTTATATACATAAAATTGTGTTTATTGAATTAAGAAACTCGAAACGATATATATAACGATTATCGTTATAAACAACGTCTTACTAATTACATATGAATCATATTAAGATATTGTTACACTATTTTAATCATGATAAATGATAAGTAAACATGTCATTATGTATATTAACAATGAACTACATATGTAAAAACAAGACTACTAACTTAAGGATTTCGAAACGAGACATATATGTAACGATTATCGTTGTAACGACATTTAAATGTATATATATCATATTAAGATATATTAATATATCATAATATCATGATAATATAATAATTTAACATCTCATTAGATATAATAAACATTGGGTTAACAATATTTAACAAGATCATTAACTTAAAGGTTTCAAATCAACATTTACATGTAACGACTAACGATGACTTAACGACTCAGTTAAAATGTATATACATGTAGTGTTTTAATATGTATTAATACACTTTTGAAAGACTTCAAGACACTTATCAAAATACTTCTACTTAACAAAAATGCTTACAATTACATCCTCGTTCAGTTTCATCAACAATTCTACTCGTATGCACCCGAATTCGTACTATTACAATACACAACTTTTAGATGTATGTACTATTGGTATATACACTCTAATGATTAGCTCTTAGCAGCCCATGTGAGTCACCTAACACATGTGGGAACCATCATTTGGCAACTAGCATGAAATATCTCATAAAATTACAAAAATATGAGTAATCATTCATGACTTATTTACATGAAAACAAAATTACACATCCTTTATATCTAATCCATATACCAACGACCAAAAATACCTACAAACACTTTTATTCTTCAATTTTCTTCATCTAAGTTATCTCTCTCAAGTCCTATCTTCAAGTTCTAAGTGTTCTTCATAAATTCTATAAGTTCTAGTTTCATAAAATCAAGAATACTTCCAAGTTTGCTAGCTTACTTCCAATCTTGTAAAGTGATCATCCAACTTCAAGAAATCTTTCTTATTTACAGTAAGATATCTTTCTAATACAAGGTAATACTCATATTCAAACTTTGATTCAATTTCTATAACTATAACAATCTTATTTCGAGTGGAAATCTTACTTGAACTTGTTTTCGTGTCATGATTCTGCTTCAAGAACTTTCAAGCCATCCAAGGATCCTTTGAAGCTAGATCTATTTTTCTCATTTCCAGTAGGTTTATCCATAAAACCTGAGGTAGTAATGATGTTCATAACATCATTCAATTCATATATATAAAACTACCTTATTCGAAGGTTTAAACTTGAAATCACTAGAACATAGTTTAGTTAATTCTAAACTTGTTCGCAAACAAAAGTTAATCCTTCTAAATTGACTTTTAAAATCAACTAAACACATGTTCTATATCTATATGATATGCTAACTTAATGATTTAAAATCGAAAAACACGAAAAACACCGTAAAACCGAATATACGCCGTTGTAGTAACACCGCGGGCTGTTTTGGGTTAGTTAATTAAAAACTATGATAAATCTTGATTTAAAAGTTGTTCTTCTGGAAAAATGATTTATGGTACATAGAGTTATAATGATGTACGTTTAGTGGGTGAAGCATAGTGTAAAAGTTAAAAGGTCAGAATCTGCCCAGATATGGGTGCGCGCCGCGCACCATAAGGTGTGCGCGCCGCGCACATGCCCAGCGACAGAATTCTGTCTTTTTCTATTTTAAGTTTAATGAGGGGCTTTTTGGTCTTTTCACTTGAGGCCGGATCTCAGGCCTTATCAGCTGGTTTGGATCCACTTTTGGATCATTTTCACATCCATTCATCAATCTCAAGTATCTTAGAGAGAGAGGGAGAATTCTAGTGAGAGAATTGGGGTTTTGGAGAGGAAGGAGCTTGAATTGATCAAAGTCTCGGGTTTTAAAGTTGTTCAACTCGGTCCTAGCTACGTTTTGGTTGTTGTGGTAAGTTCTAACTCCGAATTTCATTGTTTGATTTGATATTTAAAGTTAGGGTTTGAACTTGATTTGTAGAGAAACCCATTTAAAACTCTTGAAGTGAGTTTGTTGATGCTAGTAATCGGGTTTATTGTTATTGTTGGTGGATTTTGGGTTGGCGAACAAATTGGTCTTGTTTATGACTTGTAATTGGGTTTAATCACTAGGTTTAGTGATTATGGAAGTATTGGAACCCTTTTGGTGTGTTTGAAAGACTAATTTTGGAATTGAGTAAAAATTAGGGTTTTTGGGTGATTTTGAGATTGATAAGTGTTAAACACTTAAGTTTGGGTTCTTTTGGCTTATTAGGACCATTTTCACTTGTGATTAGTGATTAGTGGTTAGTTTGGACGCGTTTGGTGTTTGTAAGTGCAATTGGTCGAATTTGCACTAAGTGTAGAATTGAGTTGGTTTGTAAATCCACTATAAGTGTGTTATTGTATTTGTGATAATGGATTAGGTACTTTCCATTGACGTGTTGCAGAATTACTCGGTTGCATTCATCAAGGCGAAAAGGTGAGTGTTAATATCCTATGTGCATATGTATGTGTAGGATGGGTGCGGGTTGGGTGAAGCGGTTCTCGGTTATAGAGATCACTTCACATATAGGTTCATGATGGCTCGGTTTGCACGATCATCTTATTGTTAAGTTGTGAATTTCGGTTAGAGCGGATTCATGGTGACTCGGTTTATACGGTCATCTTATTGTTAAGGTTAAGTGTTTAGCCTTGGGTTGTAGGTTCGGGGATATTATATTATCTTATGTTTTGATATTGATGTGTTGTAGCTAGCCCTTCGGGTGTAGCTTGGTAGTGTTGTTCATAACGTTGTGAGTGAACTTACATTGATGTTGTAGCTAGTGGTATCGCAATTGTACGGTAAGCTTAGTTTTGCTTGCTATATACTCGGATGATCCGGTATGTGTTATTTGATATTGTGTGGCGTGTCCATTTTATGCATATATATGTATGTAGTATATTCTCACTCACTAAGCGTTAGCTTACCCTCTCGTTGTTTACATTTTTATAGATTTGCTTGGAGACGGTGGCTCGGGTAAGCGTGGGAACTAGTGGACTCGCATAGTTGCTTTAGAAGATCTTGCTTTTGGATTGATTAGGATTAGGTAGCGTATCCCCAATCGCCATGCTCGGTCTTTATTTTGTGCTAAAAATCATGTGGTCGAAAACTTGTAGTTTGTACGAAAGTCGTAAAACGGCCGATGTGGGCTCGATCTCGTAAAACTCATTTTATTATTGGAACGTATTAGTTTTAACTAATATAAATTGTTGTGAAGAGCGTTTGGTCTAAAAGTGTCGGGAAGCAAGAGATCTTTTTGCGAAAATTGGAAAAAGTGGACAGCGGGCTGTCAGGCCCTGTGCGCGCCGCGTACAGGTGTGGGTGCGCGCCGCGCACCCCATCTGGACAGCTCAGTTTTAATTTTTTTATGCTGCGTGTTTGGTCGGTTAACGGGTTGGGTTGTTACAAGTGGTATCAGAGCATGGTCTAAGGGATTTAGGTGACTTGAGATAGGTGCCTAGACTTAGACTTTTGTGTGTGCTTATTTGTTGCGGGACTTGTAGGATTACGGGTCGGAATGGGTTATAGTTAGTGCCTTGTTTGTAAGTGGACTAACGTTTATATTAGTAATGCGGATATTATTAATATATTATTGTGTTGTGATAATAATTCTCGCGTGTGTTGTTGTTGCGTGGAATTTGTTTGTGTTTGTTTATGACATCAAGCGAGGCGGTCGTTGTACTAACAAGTTGATAAGGCGTGTAGGCGTAATAAGGACTTGCAAACCTTATTACGGGTGCAAATCATGTCTAACAAGTGATGTACAATGAGTGTTTAGCATGATGGGACGGTGTTGTGCGTGTGGTTTATACGTTCATGATCTAATCGTTTGCATTCCTTAGAATGAAAACGGAAGATGGATGCGGAATGAGTGAGCCTATTCACGAAGAGAAGGATGAGTTAACGTTAAAGATTGAGGCCGTGTTTGAACAATATGTCTCGGTTTTCACCGGCAAAGTTAGGGAAGTAACCAAGGAGTTGGTCGAAGGACAAATGACGGAAATGGTCCGAGACCAAGTGACTAATGTTGTAAAGGAAGAGTTTGAAAAGAGGTTTCCCAAACCTCGAGGTAGTGATGATGAAGATGTACTTGCAAGGTTAGGATTACATGGTGCTCATGGTAAGAGGGCACGAAGTACGCCTGAAGGCGTCGGAAAAGTGAAGAAGAAGAGTAAGAAGGGTTACAAGTTCACGTGCTTTAAGTGTGGGGAACGGGGTCATTTGGCACAAGATTGTACGGTGGTGCCTTTAGGCTCAATCAGGTGTTTCATTTGCCAGATGGAGGGATACCGGAAGTCAGAGTGTTCCGAATCGCATGACGATCGGGTTAGGAGGTTAGAGCGAGAATACATGATGGGTAGTGGTGCACGGAAGCCCAACAGCGCTACATCAGGTACCTTTAGTATGAAATTATATGTTGTTCGTTTGTAATAACATGCGGTATGTGCATAAGTCTTAGCTAAACTTTATTCTCCGTTGGAGATAATTCGTAGCAAGAGGGCGGTTTACGTTTATGGTTCCGGTTTACTCTCAGTAGAGTGTATAAGTGGTGTGTTGTGCCTTGATCTTATGGTGTGAATCCTTGGGTGCTTAAGCATTTTGGTTGGTATCGCGTCGTTAAGCTCGTTTGAGTGAGACCCTTAAAGTCTCAATGGTGTTGTGCATGTTATTGATATGGGTGACGTTCCTAATGGAAGTACCCTATGGTGACGTTTGATTGTCGGGCGAAGGGCGTAAGACTTGGTGCAACCAAGTATTCCTTAGTATTTGGGAAATGTTTCTACCAAACCATGGAAATGGGTTTTGGTGTTCGGTCGTTAAGTGCGTGTTCGCTTTCGTGTTGAAGTTGATGAACCATGAGGTTCGTCGGGTGGATTGAAACTCTTGAAATCGAGTGTTGATCTCGATGCATGTTGGTAAAGGAGTCTACGTGACGCGACATTAGGTACCTTTTTATACCTACTAGCGTGGTGTTCGACTCCGATTGTGTTGCGGTTACATTGTACTTAGGGTACCGAAGTGAAACCCTTAGGTTCATGAGCGATCGGGTGAAATTCAACAAATTAAATCAATTGGATGATTGCGAGTGTATAGTTCGTGTAATTTGTGGTACACTTTTTGTTCGAAGTGTTTAAGGATAGGTTAGGATCCTTGGTATGCTCAAAGTTGAAGCAAGACGTGGTGATGGGCCGTGTGAACCCAATTATTGGTAAAGTCTACCTTTGGTAGCATTGTGCGGGTGTACGAGATGCGGTTATGGAACGTAGTTCCAAGTGGGGGAGTTACACTCCCGCACGAGGAAGTTTTAGTGTGAGATTTCGGACAATGCTTTTGGTAGATCCGAAATTTGTGTCGGGACCTAGATTTGGTCGATTTGTGGTAGGGTACAATTTTGGTTAAATTGTACTTATGATTTTTGATTTGAAATATCACCAAGGTAGTAATGTGGTAAATCTCGTTGAGAGATAATGGACGGGTATGGTGAGCAAGGTGAAATCCCTCGGTTAAGGGATGTGCGTATCGGATCCTCTTTTAGAGAATTATTGTTTTGTGCCTATGTTTGATATAGGCGGTTCTTGCTCGATTTTGTGAATGGGTAGTGGTATCCGTTAGGATTCACTATGGCGTAGCAGAGCGCGATGTTACGCTACTCGTTGTTCGAGGCCAAATGGGATCGTTGATTGGTGGAGCATGACCTTCAGGGTCCTCTGACTTCATCATGAGATCATTGATTGGTAAAGCATGACCTTCGGGGTCCGCTGACTTCATCATGGGATCGTTGATTGGTGGAGCATGACCTTCGGGGTCCTCTGACTTCATCATGAGATCATTGATTGGTGAAGCATGACCTTCGGGGTCCGCTGACTTCATCATGGGATCGTTGATTGGTGGAGCATGACCTTCAGGGTCCTCTGACTTCATCATGAGATCATTGATTGGTGAAGCATGACCTTCGGGGTCCTCTGACTTCATCATGGGATCGTTGATTGGTGGAGCATGACCTTCAGGGTCCTCTGACTTCATCATGAGATAATTGATTGGTGAAGCATGACCTTGGGGGTCCGCTGACTTCATCATGGGATCGTTGATTGGTGGAGCATGACCTTCGGGATCCTCTGACTTCATCATGAGATCATTGATTGGTGAAGCATGACCTTCGGGGTCCGCTGACTTCATCATGGGATCGTTGATTGGTGGAGCATGACCTTCAGGGTCCTCTGACTTCATCATGAGATCATTGATTGGTGAAGCATGACCTTCGGGGTCCGCTGACTTCATCATGGGATCGTTGATTGGTGGAGCATGACCTTCGGGGTCCTCTGACTTCATCATGAGATCATTGATTGGTGAAGCATGACCTTTGGGGTCCGCTGACTTCATCATGGGATCGTTGATTGGTGGAGCATGACCTTCGGGGTCCGCTAACTTCATCATGAGATCGTTGATTGGTGAAGCATGACCTTCGGGGTCCGCTGACTTCATCATGGGTGTAGTGTTATATCGGTGAAGCATGACCGTTGACGGGTTCCGCTGACTTCATTCGGTGTTGAGATTTAAGAAGTGGGTCGCGTGTAGTTTTCTGCCAGCCTTCTTGTTGTTGGATGTGTGATCTATTGGTTGTTTTATACGCCAATGGTGGGGTCGTAAGGGCCACGTTGTGTGAACTAACGGTGGTTTTATACGCCGATGGTGGGGTCATGGGGACCATGTCGTGGGATTAGTGAGGCGATAGCCGTGTTTCGCTCACATGTTGTTACGGGTGTAACACTAGTCGATTTTTGTGCACCTTGGGTTTAGCGTTGCGATAGTCGTTTTGGATGCTTTCGGTCTTAGCCGTTGCTTATGATGTTAGGATAGTGGCGTATTGGTTGTATTGCGCGCTACAAAGGATGTTTAGTGGTAAGCGTATCCGTAAGGATTCGTTTTTGTTCGATCTTCATCGTTTTGGGTTGTTGACCTTAGGTTGAGACTTGGCTGGTTTTAGCATTGTACTCGGTAAGGGTACGCTAAGGGATTGATACCTCGGTAAGAGATTGGTTGAGTTTTTCCCGATGTGAGGGATTGAGCAAGTTTTAGTGCTCGGATTTGAGGACTTGATAAATCGTAGATGAAGATTTAGTGTTAAAGGCGGTTCATTGGGGGAGGATTGCCTAGAGAGATTGGAAGGAAACACGATGTTTTCGCGAATGTTAAGCGATTGTGGTAGTTTTTGGATGTCGTGTGTATTGCATGTCTCGAAATGCGTGCACGTGTGTAATTGGTAAATAGTTTAATCTTCGAGTTTATGATAATTGTGGTAGGAGTCGGTTTGGAACGTATGTTTGAGGACCGTAGAGTGTGGGTCCGTTTGGTTTCGTGACGAGGATCACGAGGACGTGATCGATTCTAAGTGGGGGAGAGTTGTAACACCTAAATATTTATGGTACATAGAGTTATAATGATGTACGTTTAGTGGGTGAAGCATAGTGTAAAAGTTAAAAGGTCAGAATCTGCCCAGACATGGGTGCGCGCAGCGCACCATAAGGTTTGCGCGCCGCGCACATGCCCAGCGACAGAATTCTGTCTTTTTCTATTTTAAGTTTAATGAGGGGCTTTTTGATCTTTTCACTTGAGGCCGGATCTCAGGCCTTATCAGCTGGTTTGGATCCACTTTTGGATCATTTTCACATCCATTCATCACTCTCAAGTATCTTAGAGAGAGAGGGAGAATTCTAGTGAGAGAATTGGGGTTTTGGAGAGGAAGGAGCTTGAATTGATCAAAGTCTCGGGTTTTAAAGTTGTTCACCTCGGTCCTAGCTACGTTTTGGTTGTTGTGGTAAGTTCTAACTCCGAATTTCATTGTTTGATTTGATATTCAAAGTTAGGGTTTGAACTTGATTTGTAGAGAAACCCATTTAAAACTCTTGAAGTGAGTTTGTTGATGCTAGTAATCGGGTTTATTGTTATTGTTGGTGGATTTTGGGTTGGCGAACAAATTGGTCTTGTTTATGACTTGTAATTGGGTTTAATCACTAGGTTTAGTGATTATGGAAGTATTGGAACCCTTTTGGTGTGTTTGAAAGACTAATTTTGGAATTGAGTCAAAATTAGGGTTTTTGGGTGATTTTGAGATTGATAAGTGTTAAACACTTAAGTTTGGGTTCTTTTGGCTTATTAGGACCATTTTCACTTGTGATTAGTGGTTAGTTTGGACGCGTTTGGTGTTTGTAAGTGCAATTGGTCGAATTTGCACTAAGTGTCGAATTGAGTTGGTTTGTAAATCCACTCTAAGTGTGTTATTGTATTTGTGATAATGGATTAGGTACTTTCCATTGACGTGTTGCGGAATTACTCGGTTGCATTCATCAAGGCGAAAAGGTGAGTGTTAATATCCTATGTGCATATGTATGTGTAGGATGGGTGCGGGTTGGGTGAAGCGGTTCTCGGTTATAGAGATGACTTCACATATAGGTTCATGATGGCTCGGTTTGCACGATCATCTTATTGTTAAGTTGTGAATTTCGGTTAGAGCAGATTCATGGTGACTCGGTTTATACGGTCATCTTATTGTTAAGGTTAAGTGTTTAGCCTTGGGTTGTAGGTTCGGGGATATTATATTATCTTATGTTTTGATATTGATGTGTTGTAGCTAGCCCTTCGGGTGTAGCTTGGTAGTGTTGTTCATAACGTTGTGAGTGAACTTACATTGATGTTGTAGCTAGTGGTATCGCAATTGTACGGTAAGCTTAGTTTTGCTTGCTATATGCTCGGATGATCCGGTATGTGTTATTTGATATTGTGTGGCGTGTCCATTTTATGCATATATATGTATGTAGTATATTCTCACTCACTAAGGGTTAGCTTACCCTCTCGTTGTTTACATTTTTATAGATTTGCTTGGAGACGGTGGCTCGGGTAAGCGTGGGAACTAGTGGACTCGCATAGTTGCTTTAGAAGATCTTGCTTTTGGATTGATTAGGATTGGGTAGCGTATCCCCAATCGCCATGCTCGGTCTTTATTTTGTGCTAAAAATTATGTGGTCGAAAACTTGTAGTTTGTACGAAAGTCGTAAAACGGCCGATGTGGGCCCGATCTCGTAAAACTCATTTTATTATTGGAACGTATTAGTTTTAACTAATATAAATTGTTGTGAAGAGCGTTTGGTCTAAAAGTGTCGGGAAGCAAGAGATCTTTTTGCGAAAATTGGAAAAAGTGGACAGCGGGCTGTCAGGCCCTGTGCGCGCCGCGCACAGGTGTGGGTTCGCGCCGCGCACCCCATCTGCACAGCTCAGTTTTAATTTTTTTATGCTGCGTGTTTGGTCGGTTAAAGGGTTGGGTTGTTACATAATGTGGTAGAGATTATGTATTCTAGTTCTAACGATAAATTAAATGAGTTTAATATCATTTTTACTCATTAAATCCATAATTATATCTGAAGAAAATATATATGTATATATGTTTTCATAAAGATTGTAATTAAAAATTCTTTTGTACAAACCGTTAATGGTGAAAATATTTTAACGGGTAGGTAATACCCGAGGAAATATTTAGCTTTCATATTAACATGTTATACTGTACAATCTTCCAACCTGATTCGACAGTCATTTACTATCCTATTTACATCCACAGAGATACGAATCCGTTCACCGCAGAATAACTATTTTTTTATTCAATTTCATATTTGGATTTTGATTTATCATAATTCAACAAGTGGCATAATGAAGAAAACATTGGACAAAATAAAATTTGTTAGAAACAAACGAATTAACTAATTGAAATTTTGTTAAGATCCAGGCTAACAAAATCCTAGCTAACTGTTCCTAGCTAACTGATTACATTTTATTTATCGCAGTTTATTTTTCGCAATTTAATTATCGCAATTTTATTTATCGTCATTTAAATTCTGTTATTTACTTTACGCACTTTAAATATCGGGATAAGTATACAAGGTTTTGACATATCATATCGACCCATCTATATATATTATTTGGAATAACCATAAACACTCTATATGCAGTAATGCTGGAGTTAGCTATACAGGGTTGAGGTTGATTCTATAATAATATATATACTTTGAGTTGTGATCGAGTCTGAGACGTATACGGGTCACGATACGTATTAATTAATTCGAATATTATATATTAAACTATATATGAATTATTGGACTGTCAACTGTGGACTATCGACTGTGGACTAATAACTTTGGACAATTAAAATGAATTAAAATATTGATTAAAACATATGAAACTAAACAATTCTTCAAGTTTGCCACTTGATTTCATCTTAAACATCATTTGTATCTTGACGACTACAATCTGCGATTCAAACCTTTCATGATTCTTGAAAACACCTCAATCGATAGGATGAACCAACCGCACTTCATCTACGGAAGAAAAGATTAATGCATATAGTTATGCACTTGAAAAACTCTCGGAAACTGAGTAAACGTTTAACACATAACTGTGCTAATTTCTTTAGTGTTATTATTACCCAAAATAACTTTGCAGTTCTTCTTCAAAATAGCCAATTTTGTCACAGCTCCAGCATGACAACTTCGACATTTCGTACGAAACAACCTTATTATAATGTTGATATATACGCGTGCTCTTTTATTGTTACCAGGGAACCTTTCATATTCCACCATATTACCATCAGCGTTTAATCATCTAAACACACAATTCTCCTGAAACCACCTCGGATTAATAACCGATGATTCAGATAACATAGTATTAAATGCAGAGGAAACAGAAAAATGGTAGATGGTCTAAACGGCCAAAAGTTTGATGATAAAGAAAGGAGTGTTAGGAACGCTCGATAGAAAATTGGGTATTGAAAAAAAAAACAGATTGAGCTACCCATGAAGGAGACCAAGGACAAATACAAGGACCAAACCCTATATTCAAAGGATTCAAGTAATTCTGGATCTGTTGAAATCTTTAGAGAATATCTTGCTCCGAAGTCATGTTAAAATCTTGCGGAAAATTTTTCTCCATCAACCATCGAACTTGGAAATTTCAAAATATCATCATCAATATCTTCGATATTTCTGGGGATATTTTCATAAATATTCTCGTCCGAAATTATATACCTCTTCGTGCTTCCTGTGTATCATTATATTGGAAACATTCAATAGAAAATTTAGTACCGAAAGGTAGATTATGCGAAACTATGAAGAAAGCCGTGGACAAATCACAAAGAATAAGTTTGACTTCAAAGAATCCAAATGATTCAATGTCTGCTAAAGTCTTTAGTGAATATCTTGCTCCTTACTCTAAACCCTTGCAGACAATAGTTTCTATCATCCTCTGATCTTAGATATTCTGAGATATTATCATATCTTTCATTATAAATATCCTCCATATTTTTGGAGATATTTTTATAACTATTCTTATCTGAAGTCATTAATCTATTCGTGCTATCAGTATTACATCATATAGAAACTGTTAGTTTCTATATTCTGTAAACTTTCGAGCTTAAAATATGAATGTTATTGAAGTAATGTTGGGAACTGATGCATGAGTTAGTATAATATAATGACACTTGATCAACGTGATTATATTACAGTAAGTCATGCTGAGTTTCTAAATGGAACGTGATGATTCACAGATCCTAACGTCATCATGTGCCATGTTACACGACTCTTGTATTCTATTTAACCTCTAAAAGATCAAGAAAATATTTTTCTTGATGACTCGGTCTTTTCCCAGGTATTCTGATAATTGACAAATAAAGATCGTACCATTACCATTTTTTTTATTAACAATGTTCATTACGAAATTCATATCTACGAATTCTGGACCATTATTCGTACGAATTAGAATTTGGGAGAGAAAACAAGAGCATGGAACTCCGAAACATAATAGGAAATATACAGCCTATCACAAACACAGAAATTACAAACCATGTATATCAATGCTTATCGCAACATAAAGACACGGGAGAATTAAAAACACTATAACCCCAAGGACGAAGTGGAAGAAAACAGATTTCTCCGGTGAAAGTTGAAAAAGGAGAATAATTGTTACGGTAGTAAGAATAAGGACAAAGATTAGAACCGGATTAAGCATTATTATAATCTCTTGATATATGAACTGAGAAAGAAGGTATAGAAGTGGTGAAAACTAATGGAACTGAAAAGGTAAATTTATAATGGAAATATCAGACAGAGTAATCGAGGCGGATCACCGTATTTAATTATAGAGATCTTAATTTCCTTACTCGCCGAAGAATCAAATCTTTTAGATTTTGAAGATTTTCTCTAAACCCCTTGAATTCCGGAATTCAAACCAGACTACGTCAAAAGTTAAGACGCACCTTATTTTCTAAATTCAAACCAGACTACGTCAAAAGTTAAGACGCACCTTATTTTCTAAATTCAAACGTGACTACGTCAAAAGCTAAGACAAATCTTTATTTTCTCATTTTAGTCTTTTACGATACCTTCACTCATACGCTTCGAGTAATCGAATTATTTTATCCATATTACTCTATAGTAATAAAACTCTATTTATCAACTCATATGAGTCATGAAAACATTTTTTATTGTTAGCCATGACAACCTCACTCAAATTTCGGGACGAAATTTCTTTAACGGGTAGGTACTGTGACGAACCAGGAATTTCCGACTAAATTTAAACTTAATCTTTATATGATTTCGACACGATTAGCAAAGTCTGTAATGTTGAGTCTAAAAATTCTGAACTAATTTCATATATGCAATTACCCTTTTGACAAATTCCGACGATTCACGAACCAAGATTTGTAAATAGATAAATATATATAAATAAGTAAGTATAAATATTTACATATATAAATATTAATAAATCGATTGTTATTATAAATAATATGTAATATCAATAGCTTAAACTTACTTACAAATAAAAATTTCTATATTATTATCACTTTCATTAAAATGAATATTAATAATAATATTAGTATTAATAATATAATATATAGATATAAAATTTAAATATGTAACTTGGTATTACTAGTAATATTATTATGTTTTGTCATTAAGAATCAATATTATTATTATATATTATTATTATTACTATTGTTATAAAAATAAAATAATTTATTAATATTATTAAAAATATCATTATTATGATAAATATTATTATTATTAGGATAATTATTATTAATTGTACTATTATTATTATGTTATTATTGTTAATAATATTCAGTATTATCATTGTGTATTTTTAATAAAATGATTACTATTAATTTCATCTTTATAAAAGGAAAATCAAGGAAAGAAATTCAATTCAGATTGCTAGCATCTATGAATGTGATCTTGTCAATAACTTTATTATAAGAATCGATCTCCATACACAAAATAACAAAATCAGTTTGCAATCCCTTTCATCTTTTTATTTTTTTTATTAATTCTGTACTGGATGAACAATTGATGTCGACCTCCTCTTGCTACATATCAAACAATCCTATCTGTTATCCTCACAAACCCCACAACTCACAAACTTAACCACCAACAAGCTTGTACCACTCGTGCCATTTGAACAAAACTCAAATATACCTCCTTGCTTTATCTTATATCATCATATATATGTACATATGTGAAATACATATATGGATATCGAACTGCCACTTATCTCTTGCTACGATTTCTGTCACCATCCCCAAGAACCATCGAAACCACCATGAGCCACGACACCACCTTCAACCTTCTTCAATCAATTTAAGCACTTATATTGCTGCTAGAATTATTACTGCTACTAACTTCTGTTACTATACACAGTTCAACAACCCATTCAAACACCATCAATACCACTAACTTAGCTAAACCATCACCTTGGATATTTTGTGCTAGTCTAATACGCCTACTGCCTTTCTTCTTGTGACTACTCCGAAATAACCACACAAACTTCCATTCACCACCAACGTAACCACCACCTTAGTTATCTTCACCTAAACACTAGATAATACCACTACTTAAACTATTTCTTCATGATAAACCATCACCATTCCCACCATAACCCGCCACACCACACTACCACCTTCATCACTCCATCAAAACCAAACAATAATAACCACCTCTTTAAACTCTTCTTTTAGTTAAATATCTATGTTTCTGTTTCTTTTTCGCTAACTAGAGCTTGTATTCGTGTGCCTGATTAAAAGAGCAAGGAGAAGGGGAATGATAATATAAAGGTAAAGATAAAAGATGTTAAGAACTATTTTGCTAGTTGATTAGGTATAAAGTTTGAATAGGTGGCTGTGATATATTTCTTGTTAATTAATGACAACTACTTGTGTTGCTTTTCCAAATCATTTGGCACGCCTCCTTCTTTACTTTATGGCCGACCCACATTATAAAATGATGAGTGGAGGGTAGACCCGCTGTATAAAGTGGCGATTGAAATTGTGCTTTGAAAAATTATTAATACCGAAGGAGCCATAGATATTCATACCCACAATTTGTTGTGGTCCCGTTGTGACACTAGAACATGTAAGCAATTACTTAAAGTTATTAAAGCTTAGCTTTTGGGAAAATTATACATCCTGTTAAATAAGCTCAATCATTCGATAATGCTTTATGATGAGTGACGATGTGATGATGATGTTTAGTGGTTTATGTGAATGAATTTTAAAAGATAAAGTGATGTTTGATGATGAAATGATATTGTGGTTCGTTCTACTACTGCTATCCTACGGTCCACTTTAATTAAATACTACGAAATCCAATCAACAACTACTCATTAATCTTGGATCGTATGGATGAGGGTTAGTTAGTGGGATGCTAAAGGTTATTGTAGGGTCAGCGTATGAAAATAAATATAGAGAGGTTAAATGACGAGCTGTTTCCCTCTTTTCAAAATCTAAACTACTAATCAGATTTTCTATATTGGACTGTAAAGGGACGTGATTTGTTATTTCAGTGGACCGAGTATTTCAATTAGGATTATGATTGGGCCTTAAACCTACTTGATGTAATTCGGGCTGAATCTTTTTGGATTTCTAGTGGGCCGAATGAATTAAATGGTGAAACATAAACTGCATGTCCTTTTTTTTCTTTCTGTTTCTCCTTTCGTTCCCAAATCTTTTTCTGCCCAACGAATGATGCAAGATGATGATAAAATGATGAGTGTGTACATGTTATGATGATATAACAATGATGTATGATATAAGAATGATGACAATAGTAGATCATGATAATGATGATGAAATGATAAGGGTTTGATGAGGATGAACTAGTTATCATGCGGTTTAATACCAAAACAAATCGTTGGTTCATAAGTTTAAAGGTGTTAACGGGTTAGCGGGACGTCGCAGGTTCAAACCCAGACTTGGGCATTTTTTTAAGGGCTACTTCTTTGAGGTAGTATTACAAATACCATTATTATTATTATTATTATTATTATTATTATTATTATTATTATTATTATTATTATTATTATTATTATTATTATTATTATTATTATTATTATTATTATTATTATTATTATTATTATTATTATTATTATTATTATTATTATTATTATTATTAAGGTTATTATTAGTATTATTATTACTATTAATATTATTATTATTAATAGTATTATAAGCATTATTATTAAATATTATCATTAAGGTTATTATTAGTAGTGTTATGATTAAATTCATTATTATTATTATTATCATTATTATTATTTTGTCACTATTTTAGTATTAAAAATATACTTTAATAAATAAAGGACATTTATGTAAAAATATATTGTACGTCTATATTGATATTAAATACTAGCTTATTAAATAAAATGTTATTATAAATAAGTTACAAATAATATATAAATATATTTTAATTTAAATCATATATATAAATAATAAATCTTAATACATAACTAAATATATATAAAAATTATTTGATTACGATTATATGTATTAATATACACAAATGATATAGGTTCGTGAATCTGAGGTCAACCCTACATTTGTTCAATGTCGTCATATACACTTATTCAATGACGTCATATGTATTTTTACTACAAAATACATTAGGTGAGTTTCATTTGCTCCCTTTTTAAATGCTTTTGCAATATATATTTTTGGGACTGAGAATACATGCGCTGCTTTTATAAATACTTTACGAAATAGACACAAGTGATCGAAACTACATTCTATGGTTGGATTATTAAATCGAATATGCCCCTTATTAGTCTGGTAATCTAAGAATTAGGGAACATACACCCTAATTGACGCGAACTCTAAAGATAGATCTAACGGGCCAAACAAGCCCCATCTAAAGTACCGGATGCTTTAGTACTTCGAAATTTATATCATGTCCGAAGGAGGATCCCGGAATGATGGGGATATTCTTATATGCATATTGTGAATGTCGGTTACCAGGTGTTCAATCCATATGAATGATATTTTTGTCTCTATGCATGGGACGTATGTTTATGAGAAATGGAAATATGAAATCTTGTGGTCTATTAAAATTATGAAATGATTATTTATGTTAAACTAATGAACTCACCAACCTTTTGGTTGACACTTAAAGTATGTTTATTCTCAGGTACGAAAGAAATCTTCCGTTGTGCATTTGCTCATTTTAGAGACATTACTTGGAGTCATTCATGACATATTTCAAAAGACGTTGCATTCGAGTCGTTGAGTTCATCAAGATTATTATTAAGTCATTTATAATTTAGATATATTATGAAATGGTATGCATACTTGTCAACTTTCGATGAAATGAAAGTTTGTCTTTTAAAAACGAATGCAATGTTTGTAAAATGTATCATTTATAGGTCAAGTACCTCACGATGTAATCAACTATTATGAATTGTTTATAATCGATATGGACTTCGTCCGAATGGATTAGGACGGGGCACTTCATATCTCATCGTCAATCTTGTCAAATTTCTTTTTGCTCCAAGCCTTTAGGGCACCCTTAACATTCTTTAATTTATTAAGAAGCCAACAATCTCTACGCTTGCCTATATTGGGTTGTTTGGCCCATGCTTCAGAAACTATTTTTAAGCACTTCGGATCGTCCATCCAGAAATCAAATATTTTAAATGGCTTTGGGCCAAAATCTTTGATCTCATCTTTTAGCATAAGTGGACAGTTATTCGAGGTTAGTCAGTCCATGGCAACAACAGACAAATTACCCCAGACCGAATTAAACTTATACGAAACAAGAAATCTATCGATTTTACTGAATTTAATCCCATTATCACAAACCCGTGTAAATTTTCTTCCACCGATTGGAACATCAATCAAATTGTTCTTGACAATAAAGTCGTTGAAGATTCGAGCATCGAGCCTTAATAAAAACGCAGTTCAATCTTTCAGATTCTTCTCTAACTTCATTAAAATCTCCGCACAAAACCCACGCTTCATTAGGTTGTTTCTCAATTAAATCGGAAAGCGATTCTCACATCCTTTTCTTGTTAGTGTCGTCGTGTGGTCCATATACATTCACCATATTGAGCTTTGTTCTGTTCGATTTCCATATACCTCGTACACCACTAACACGATCACAAATAATAACATCATCAGTATCGAATACACTAGTATCCCAAATCAAAGTTGTCCACCCGATTTCCCGACCATTGGTTGTTGTATGAATTCACAATCATTCGAACCCCAAAACCTTTGGATCCACGACAAATCTAAAACATGTAGTTTTGACTCATGTATGGCAAAGAAAGACTGTTTTTATTTGTTCAAAAAACATTTTGTAGGCACGTATTTACTATCAATTCCCGACCCGAAACCCATAATATTGTAAGTTATAATCTTCATTAAAAAAAGAAAAGATTCGAAGGAGTGGAATCAATAGACACTTACATCCCAGAGGGTTTCCTCTGCCACTTCTGTAACGACCCAACTTTTTCGACTTTTAATTATATTTATTACTTTCATGAAACTGCGTATTTGTGCGTACTAATTTAGATTTTATTCTGGGATCATTAATTATGTTAATTACTTTCGTTAATTCCTTACAACGTGTTTTTAAGTACTTAGTTGCTTAACATGATCCTTGAATGCATTTACGATCGTTAGTGTCATTTATTGTTTAATGCGAGCTACGTACTTGGTACACGTTAAACTTTTTTCATAATTGGAATATTATGACTATGTAAACATAATTGTTATTTATTCACGACCATTACTTGGCTTTATGGTTCCTTAATTATGCTTAGTGTTTACTAATGCTTACTAGTTACCTTAATGGACTTAACACTTTAATGGACTTCCATGGCCCAACCAACTCAACTTAGTGGACTACTTAATGGATTAATTAGCCCATGTAATCATAATTAGCCCATGTAAATAATGAGACAACTAACTTGCATGCTTATGTACCAAGGCTTGCATTATGTCTCAAACCACCCAACATGTCAACATCTCCATGTACCACCACCATGGACCACACCATGCCACACCACATGAGACCAAAATGGTCCCCCCTTGCTCCCAAACCGTCACCCCACCCCACCCTCACCATCATTTAATTTTATTTTCTTTTCTTTCTTTGTTAAATACCCACACTTCATTCATTTGCTCAAACACACACTTCTCTCTACTTTCTCACTCTAAAGTTTTCACTCTAAATTACTTGAAGAACTTGTGAGTTCTTGATTTCTTTTTCTTTCTTTTCTTACTTTAATTCATGAATCATCATCATCATGAGCAAAGATTCAAGTTTTGTAACTTGAATCTTCATTACTCTTGTAAGATTCAACTTTGTTTTGAAGAATCTTCAAGAACATGAAGGATTCAAGCTTTTTAGCTTTGAATCTTCATAATCTTGTTAGATCTAAGTTACTAACTTAAGATCTCTTTAATTGTGTTAAAAGATCAAAACTCATGTTTATGATCTTCATGTAACTTGTAGATCCAACACTTTACTTTATGGATCTTCAAGAAAGTTTGAAATACAAGCTTACTAGCTTGATGTTTCTACAAAAAGTTAGTTAAAGATCCAAGTTTACTAAATTATGATCTTCTTTAATTTGTTGTACTTTAGTTTGTGACTTGTGTTTTCTTGAAACAAAAGATACAAGCTTACTAGCTTGAGATCTCATAAGTGTTGTTAGAAATCCAAGTTTAATGACCCGTTCATACCGATTATAAACAATTCACAATGGTTGATTTCATTGCGAGGTATTTGACCTCTATATGATACATTTTACAAACATTGTATTCATTTTTCGAAAGATAAACTTTCTTTACATCGAAAGTTGACGACATGCATGCCATTTCATAATACATCCAACTATAAGTGACTTAATAATAATCTTGATAAACTCAATGACTCGAATGCAAAATCTTTTGAAATATGTCATGAATGACTCTAAGTAATATCTCTACAATGAGCAAATGCACAGCGGAAGATTTCTTTCATACCTGAGAATAAACATGCTTTCAAGTGTCAACCAAAAGGTTGGTGAGTTCATTAGTTTATCATAAACAATCATTTTCATTATTTTAATAGACCACAAGATTTTCATTTCATTTCTCATAAACATCATCTCATATCAGGCATTTCGCAAACTGCATAGAGATAAAAATCATTTATATGGATTGATCACCTGGTAACCGACCTTAACAGGATGCATATAGAATATCCCCATCATTCCGGGACTCTCATCGGATGTAGTGACCTGAACTTTTCTATGTTTATATATATTAAATGAAATTGATATTTACATGATTAAGTGTTTCCAACATGTTAAGCAATCAAACTTGTTAAGACTTGATTAATTGAAATAGGTTTCATATAGACAATTGACCACCCAAGTTGACCGGTGATTCACGAACGTTAAAACTTGTAAAAACTATATGATGACATATATATGATTATATATATAGTTAACATGATATTATGATAAGTAAGTATCTCATTAGGTATTTTAACAATGAGTTATATACATAAAATTGTGTTTATTGAATTAAGAAACTCGAAACGATATACATAACGATTATCGTTATAAACAACGTCTTACTAATTACATATGAATCATATTAAGATATTGTTACACTATGTTTAATCATGATAAATGATAAGTAAACATGTCATTATGTATATTAACAATGAACTACATATGTATAAACAAGACTACTAACTTAAGGATTTCGAAACGAGACATATATGTAACGATTATCGTTGTAACGACATCTAAATGTATATATATCATATTAGGATATATTAATATATCATAATATCATGATAATATAATAATTTAACATCTCATTAGATATAATAAACATTGGGTTAACAACATTTAACAAGATAGTTAACTTAAAGGTTTCAAATCAACATTTACATGTAACGATTAACGATGACTTAACGACTCAGTTAAAATGTATATACATGTAGTGTTTTAATATGTATTCATACACTTTTGAAAGACTTCAATACACTTATCAAAATACTTCTACTTAACAAAAATGCTTACAATTACATCCTTGTTCAGTTTCATCAACAATTCTACTCCTATGCACCCGTATTCGTACTCGTACAATACACAACTTTTAGATGTATGTACTATTGGTATATACACTCCAATTATCAGATCTTAGCAGCCCATGTGAGTCACCTAACACATGTGGGAACCATCATTTAGCAACTAGCATGAAATATCTCATAAAATTACAAAAATATGAGTAATCATTCATGACTTATTTACATGAAAACAAAATTACACATCCTTTATATCTAATCCATATACCAATGACCAAAAACACCTATAAACACTTTAATTCTTCAATTTTATTCATCTAAGTAATCTCTCTCAAGTCCTATCTTCAAGTTCTAAGTGTTCTTCATAAATTCTATAAGTTCTAGTTTCATAAAATCAAGAGTACTTCCAAGTTTGCTAGCTTACTTCCAATCTTGTAAAGTGATCATCCAACTTCAAGAAATATTTCTTATTTATAGCAAGATATCTTTCTAATAAAAGGTAATACTCATATTCAAACTTTGATTCAATTTCTATAACTATAACAGTCTTATTTCGAGTGGAAATCTTACTTGAACTTGTTTTCGTGTCATGATTCTGCTTCAAGAACTTTCAAGCCATCCAAGGATCCTTTAAAGCTCGATCTATTTTTCTCATTTCTAGTAGGTTTATCCATAAAACCTGAGGTAGTAATTATGTTCATAACATCATTCGATTCATATATATAAAACTACCTTATTCGAAGGTTTAAACTTGAAATCAATAGAACATAGTTTAGTTAATTCTAAACTTGTTCGCAAACAAAAGTTAATCCTTCTAACTTGACTTTTAAAATCAACTAAACACATGTTCTATATCTATATGATATGCTAACTTAATGATTTAAACCGGAAAACACGAAAAATACCGTAAAACCGAATATACGCCGTTGTAGTAACACCGCGGGCTGTTTTGGGTTAGTTAATTAAAAACTATGATAAATTTTGATTTAAAAGTTGTTCTTCTGGGAAAATGATTTTTATTATGAACATGAAACTATATCCAAAAATCATGGTTAAACTCAAAGTGGAAGTATGCTTTCCAAAATGGTCATCTAGACGTCGTTCTTTCAACTAAAATGACTACCTTTACAAAAACGACTTGTAACCTGTAATTCCGACTATAAACTTCTACTTTTTCTGTATAGATTCATAAACTTAAGTTCAATATGAAACCATAGCAATTGGATTCACTCAAAACGGATTTAAAACGAAGAAGTTATGGGTAAAACAAGATTGATTATTTTTGCTTGTTGTAGCTACGTGAAAATTGGTAACAAATCTATATTAATCATATCCTAGCTAACTTATATTGTATTATACATGTATTCTAATATATTATGTAATCTTGAGATAACATAGACATGTATGCAAATGTTTTGACATATCATATCGACCCATCTATATATATTATTTGGAACAACCATAGACACTCTCTATGCAGTAATGTTGGAGTTAGCTATACAGGGTTGAGGTTGATTCCAAAAATATATATAGTTTGAGTTGTGATCTAGCCTGAGACGTTTATACACTGGGTCGTGGATTGATTCAAGATAATATATATATCGATTTATTTCTGTACATCTAATTATGGACAACTAGTTGTAGGTTACTAACAAGGACAACTGACTTAATAAACTTAAAATAGTAAAACGTATTAAAAATGTTGTAAATATATTTTGAACATACTTTGATATATATGTACATATTTTTTATAGGTTCGTGAATCGACCAGTGGCCAAGTCTTACTTTCCGACGAAGTAAAAATCTGTGAAAGTGAGTTATAGTCCCACTTTTAAAAACTAATATTTTGGGATGAGAATACATGCAGTTTTATAAATGTTTTACGAAATAGACACAAGTAAATGAAACTACATTATATGGGTGAATGATCGAAGCCGAATATGCCCCTTTTGCTTGGTAACCTAAGAATTAGTAAACCGATCTACTAATTGACGCGAATCCTAAAGATAGATCTATTGGGCCTAACGAACCCCATCCAAAGTACCGGATGTTTTAGTACTTCGAATTTGTTTTTATCATGTCCGAAGGATTTCCTGGAATGATAGGGGATATTCTTATATGCATCTTGTTAATGTCGGTTACCAGGTGTTCACCATATGAATGATTTTTATCTCTATGTATGGGATGTATATTGAAATATGAAATCTTGTGGTCTATTATTATGATTTGATAATATATAGGTTAAACCTATAACTCACCAACATTTTTGTTGACGTTTTAAGCATGTTTATTCTCAGGTGATTATTAAGAGCTTCCGCTGTTGCATACTAAAATAAGGACATGATTTGGAGTCCATGCTTGTATGATATTATGTAAAAACTGCATTCAAGAAACTTATTTTTGATGTAATATATTCTTATTGTAAACCATTATGTAATGGTCGTGTGTAAACGGTATATTTTAGATTATCATTATTTGATAATCTACATAATGCTTTTTAAACCTTTATAGATAAAATAAAGGTTATGGTTGTTTTAAAAATGAATGCAGTCTTTGAAAAAGGTCTCATATAGAGGTCAAAACCTCGCGACGAAATCAATTAATATTTAACGTTTATAATTAATATGAACGGGACATTTCAGTTGGTATCCGAGCATTGGTCTTAGAGAACCAGAAAATTGCATTAGTGTGTCTTACCGAGTTTGTTAGGATGCATTAGTGAGTCTGGACTTCGACCGTGTTTTTCTTCAAAAACGATTGCTTAACATTTTTTTTGTTGGAAACTATATATTATTAACATGTAAATATTATGTGATATATTAATCTCTTAACGTGTTTGATATTGTGTGATAGATGTCTACCTCTAGTACAAATCCCATTGATTCACGTAATAATAATGAAGAGTCGAATATATTTTGGGAAGATTCACAAATTCCCGAAGAGGAACCAGAAAAGGAGGAACCGGAAGAGAAGGAACCAGAAGAGGATGAATCGGAAGAGGAGGAACCAGAAGAAGAAGAGGTTCCGGAGGAAGAAATATTGATACCTATAGTAAATCGATTAAATAAAAGAAAATCCTCAACCAACGGACCAAAGTTAATAAGGGTCAATGGTGTTTCCGCCGAGGAAGCAAAATTTTGGGAAGATTACCAATTTTCCGATGAATCGGATCCCGATGAGGATTCCGATGATGTTATAGAAATTACCTCAACCCAATTTAATAAAGCGAAAGAAAATAACAAGGGAAAAGGTATAAAAATAGAGAAACCCAATTCCAACCCCGATGAACTTTATATGTATCGACAACATCCGTATTTCCTAAAATGTAACAATGACCCGGGAACCTCTAAACCACCAGGTTTTTCTAAACCATTATGAAAAACGACGGCTCGTATTAGAGAAACACCATATATTCCTAGAAAATTAGGAAAACGAACCAAGTTCGAAGAAGAAGAAACCAGTAATTCAGATTAGAAGGTTGTAATCATGTTGTGTATTATATGTATTGTAGTGTGCTTGTACTTTTATGTTCTATGTAAAAATTTCTTGTATTGTTTGTTAATTATCTTTTACGAATCTAATCCTTGTCTATTTTACAGTATAAAAACAAAATGGACGTTAAGGGTAGACAAGTTAATATTTTAGAAGACCTACCAGAGGACATGATTGAGGAAATCTTGTCTAGAGTCGGTCAGAATTCATCAGCACATTTAGTTATGGCGAAATTAACTTGTCAAATATTTGAAAGACTTTCCAGAAATGCCTTAGTTTATAAAAGGCTTTCCTTTGATAGGTGGGGTATATCACATTGGGGAGACCGTAAGTTACGCCGTGTTTTCTTTAAAGCGTTAAATGCGGGGAACCCAAATGCAATTTTACGCTACGGGTTAAGAACCTATTTTGACTCAACATATCCCAACATAGGATTTCGTGAATTAGAAAGAGCTTCTAACATGCAACATAAAGAAGCATGTTATGCTTACGGGTTAGTGATGTTCGCTTCTTACTAAAGTGAGAAAAAGAACATTGGATTGCAACTTTTAAATAAAACCTTCCCACAAGTGATGGATTCAGTAGTTGGGGTGAGAAACAAGGTTTTTAGATTATTACGGGGCTGTTGGACATTACGAAACCCTCATCATTTTGTTGACATTACAACATGCTGCCTAGCCAATGGTCATAACGGTTATTTTACACAAGACCAAGGATGGGAAGTCGTCTTAGTAAAACCAGAATGCATGACTTATTTCTGGACTTATGAATTACGTGTCTTTATTTCCTTTGCTGAACAACTTGCGTATTAACTAGATTTATCTTCAAAACTGTCCTGTATCAAAGTGTACTATATTTCATGTTATATGTAATATAGCGATGTTGTAAGTTTGAAGAATATTTATATGTGATATATTACAATAATCATATTTTCATATGGAATTGTAGTAGTTGAATTGTATATTAGCTACTAAGTATGAACTTAACGGGTAGGTAGTACCCGAATTTAAACTTATAAAACGCTAATATGAAGAAAAAGCTTTTATAAATGAGTTCATATTATGCTATGAAATACTATTGACTACTCTTAATATTCTGTATGATTACTCGATTCAGTTGGCTATTTTGAAGGAAATGGCACCGACTACTTGACACACCATGAATATGAGCGAAGAGGAATTTCGTACCTTTCTTGCTGCAAACATAGCCGCAGTACAGGCTGCTCTACATACCAACAATAACTCTAAATCTAGCAATGCAACTAATGGCACAAGAAATCGTGTAGGATTCTCCTACAAAGAATTCACTGCCTGCAAACCTTTGGAATTTGATGGAACTGAAGGACCAATTGGATTGAAACGGTGGACCGAGAAAGTCGAATCGGTGTTTGCCAAAAGTAAGTGTACTGAAGAGGACAAAGTTAAGTACGCTATGCATACCTTCACAGGTACTGCGTTAACGTGGTGGAACACCTATCTTGAACAGGTAGGACAAAATGCTGCTTACGCACTACCGTGGTCGGCATTCAAGCAATTGATGAACGAGCAGTACCGTCCTAGAAACGAAGTCAATAAAATCAAGGCAGAACTTAGAGAGTTACGAACACAAGGGTTCGACGTTACCACATATGAACGATGATTCACAGAGTTGTGCCTATTGTGTCAGGGAGCATTCGAAGATGAAGAAGAGAAGATCGACGCGTTTGTAAAAGGGTTACCAGTAAGGATTCAAGTGTAGTGACCCGAACTTTTCCATGTTTATATATATTAATTGAGATCGATATTTACATGATTAAATGTTTCAAACATGTTAAGCAATCAAACTTGTTAAGACTTGATTAATTGAAATATGTTTCATATAGACAATTGACCACCCAAGTTGACCGGCGATTCACGAACGTTAAAACTTGTAAAAACGACATGACGATATATATATGGATATACATATGGTTAACATGAGATTATGATAAGTAAGTATCTCCATAAGTATATTAACAATGAGTTATATACATATAAACAAGACTACTAACTTAAGGATTTCGAAACGAGACATATATGTAACGATTATCGTTGTAACGAAATTTAAATGTATATATATATCATATTAAGATATATTAATATATCATAATATCATGATAATATAATAATTTAACATCTCATTAGATATAATAAACAATGGGTTAACAACATTAATTGAGATCGTTAACTTAAAGGTTTCAAAACAACACTTACATGTAACGACTAACGATGACTTAACGACTCAGTTAAAATGTATATACATGTAGTGTATTTAGATGTATTAAAATACTTTTGGAAGACTTCAAGACATATATCAAAACACTCATACTTAACGAAAATGGTTACAGTTACTTTCCCATTCTTTTCTTTCATCAAGAATTCTAATCGTATTCTGACCCGTATTATACACAGCTTCAAAACATACTTACTATGGGTATATACCAATAGGAACTAGCATGGGATTCTACTCTTGATTATGTCATGTATGACTAATCATTTTTAACTTCTACCATGAGCTATTCAACTAACTAGAACTCCTTTTAACCCCACTCACCACTCACCAATTACCACTCATCATTCACTCCATTTCACTTCCAATTCTCTTTCTAATTCTCTCTCAACACACACACACACACACACACACTATTATGAACTTATTTTTCCAGTAGTTAATCATCATCTTCATCAAAAATCACTTCAAGAATCAAGCTATAATCATCATAGGAAGAACACTTCAAAAATCCCTTCAAGTTTACTAATTTACTTCCAAGCTTTCTAATCCATTCCAAGTAATCATCTAAGATCAAGAAACCTTTGTTATATACAGTAGGTTATCTTTCTTATTCAAGGTAATATTCATATTCAAACTTTGATTCAATTTCTATAACTATAAACTATCTTAATTCGAGTAAAAATCTTACTTGAACTTGTTTTTGTGTCATGATCCTACTTCAAGAACTTTCAAGCCATCCAAGATCCTTTGAAGCTAGATCATTTCTTGTCACTTCTAGTAGGTTTACCTACTAAACTTGAGGTAGTAATGATGTTCATAACATCATTCGATTCATATATATAAAACTATCTTATTCGAAGGTTTAAACTCGTAATCACTAGAACATAGTTTAGTTAATTCTAAACTTGTTCGCAAACAAAAGTTAATCCTTCTAACTTGAATTTTAAAATTAACTAACCACATGTTCTATATCTATATGATATGCTAACTTAATGATTTAAAACCTGGAAACACGAAAAACACCGTAAAACCGGATTTACGCCGTCGTAGTAACACCGCGGGCTGTTTTGGGTTAGTTAATTAAAAACTATGATAAACTTTGATTTAAAAGTTGTTATTCTGAGAAAATGATTTTTATTATGAACATGAAACTATATCCAAAAATCATGGTTAAACTCAAAGTGGAAGTATGTTTTTCAAAATGGTCATCTAGACGTCGTTTTTTCGACTAAAATGACTACCTTTACAAAAACGACTTGTAACTTATATTTCCGACTATAAACCTATACCTTTTCTGTTTAGATTAATAAAATAGACTTCAATATGAAACCATAGCAATTTGATTCACTCAAAACGGATTTAAAACGAAGAAGTTATGGGTAAAACAAGATTGGATATTTTTTTTGATTTGTAGCTACGGGAAATATTGTAACAATTCTATACAAATCATATCCTAGCTAACTTATGTTGTATTACACATGTATTCTAATATATTATGTAATCTTGGGATACCATAGACACGTATAGAATGTTTCGACCTATTATGTCGACCCATCTATATAATATATTTTGGAACAACCATAGACACTCTATATGCAGTAATGTGGGAGTTAGCTATACAGGGTTGAGGTTGATTCCAAAATAATATATATAGTTTGAGTTGTGATCAATACTGAGGCTTGTATACACTGGGTCGTGGATTGATCCAAGATAATTTATATTGATTTATTTCTGTACATCTAACTGTGGACAACTAGTTGTAGGTTACTAACGAGGACAGCTGACTTAATAAACTTAAAACAGTAAAACGTATTAAAAATATTGTAAATATATTTTGAACATACTTTGATATATATGTACATATTTGTTATAGGTTCGTGAATCGATCCATGGCCAAGTCTTATTTCCGAGGAAAGAAATATCTGTGAAAGTGAGTTATAGTCCCACTTTTAAAATCTAATATTTTTGGGATGAGAATACATGCAGGTTTTATAAATGATTTACAAAATAGACACAAGTATATGAAACTACATTCTATGGTTGAATTATCGAAATCGAATATGCCCCTTTTTATTAAGTCTGGTAATCTAAGAATTAGGGAACAGACACCCTAATTGACGCGAATCCTAAAGATAGATCTATTGGGCCTAACAAACCCCATCTAAAGTACCGGATGCTTTAGTACTTCGAAATTTATATCATATCCGAAGGGTGTCCCGGAATGATGGGGATATTCTTATATATGCATCTTGTTAATGTCGGTTACCAGGTGCTCACCATATGAATGAATTTTTATCTCTATGTATGGGATGTGTATTGAAATATGAAATCTTGTGGTCTATTGTTACGATTTGATATATATAGGTTAAACCTATAACTCACCAACATTTTTGTTGACGTTTAAAGCATGTTTATTCTCAGGTGAATATTAAGAGCTTCTGCTGTTCCATACTAAAATAAGGACAAGATTTGGAGTCCATGTTTGTATGATATTGTGTAAAAACTGCATTCAAGAAACTGATTTCGATGTAACATATTTGTATTGTAAACCATTATGTAATGGTCGTGTGTAAACATGATATTTTAGATTATCATTATTTGATAATCTACGTAAAGCTTTTTAAACCTTTATTTATGAAATAAAGGTTATGGTTTGTTTTAAAAATGAATGCAGTCTTTGAAAAACGTCTCATATAGAGGTCAAAACCTCGCAACGAAATCAATTAATATGAAACGTTTTTAATCAATAAGAACGGGACATTTCAGTTGGTATCCGAGCGTTGGTCTTAGAGAACCAGAATTTTGCATTAGTGTGTCTTATCGAGTTTGTTAGGATGCATTAGTGAGTCTGGACTTCGACCGTGTTTACTTGAAAAATGATTGCTTAACAAATTTTGTTGGAAACTATATATTTTTAACATGTGAATATTATGTGATATATTAATCTCTTAACGCGTTTGATATTATGTGATAGATGTCTACCTCTAGAACAAGTTTCATTGACTCACCTAATAATAATGAAGAGTCAAATGTAAATTGGAATGATTCGTGGACTGATTCACAAGTTCCCGAAGAGGAACCGGAAGAAGAGTCGGAACCAGAAGAAGAATCGGAACCGGAAGAAGAATCGGAACCGGATGAAGAAATAGAACCGGTGGGGGAAATAATAAAACGGTTAAGTAAAAGAAAATCCTCAACCAACCGACCAAGGTTAATTATGGTCAATGGTGTTTCCGCTAAGGAAGCAAAATATTGGGAGGATTACCAATTCTCCGATGAATCGGATTCTGACGAGAATTCCGATGATGTTATAGAAATTACCCCAACTGAATTTAAAAAGGCAAAAGAAAATAATAAGGGAAAAGGCATAAAAATAGAGAAATCTAATTCCAACCCCGATGAACTTTATATGTATCGTCAACCCCCGAAGTCCTTAAGTTGTAACAATGACCCGGGAACCTCTAAACCACCAGGTTTTTCTAAACCAATGTGGAAAACGATGGCTCGTATTAGGGGAACATCATATATCCCTAGAAACTTGGCAAAACGAACCAAAACCGAAGAAGAAGAAACAAGCGAGTCGGAATAAGATAGTTGTATTCGTGTGGTGTAATATATGTAATATAGTGTGCTTATGCTTTATGATATATGTAAAAATTGCTTGTATTAATAAGTATTTTTTTATGAATCTAACTCTTGTCTATTTTACAGTATAAAAACACAAAATGGATAGACAACCCAATATTTTAAGAGACCTACCCGGAGACATGATTGATGAAATCTTGTCTAGAGTCGGTCAGAATTCTTCGGCACAACTATTTAAGGCAAGATCAGTTTGTAAGACATTCGAAGAACGTTCCAAGAATGCCTTGTGTAGTGACCCGAACTTTTCCATGTTTATATATATTAATTGAGATTGATATTTACATGATTAAATGTTTCCAACATGTTAAGCAATCAAACTTGTTAAGACTTGATTAATTGAAATATGTTTCATATAGACAATTGACCACCCAAGTTGACCGGTGATTCACGAACGTTAAAACTTGTAAAAACTATATGATGACATATATATGGATATATATATAGTTAACATGATACTATGATAAGTAAACATATCATTAAGTATATTAACAATGAACTACATATGTAAAAACAAGACTACTAACTTAATGATTTTTAAACGAGACATATATGTAACGATTATCGTTGTAAAGACATTTAATGTATATATATCATATTAAGAGATATTCATACATGATAATATCATGATAATATAATAATTTAAAATCTCATTTGATATTATAAACATTGGGTTAACAACATTTAACAAGATCGTTAACCTAAAGGTTTCAAAACAACACTTACATGTAACGACTAACGATGACTTAACGACTCAGTTAAAATGTATATACATGTAGTGTTTTAATATGTATTTATACACTTTTGAAAGACTTCAATACACTTATCAAAATACTTCTACTTAACAAAAATGCTTACAATTACATCCTCGTTCAGTTTCATCAACAATTCTACTCGTATGCACCCGTATTCGTACTCGTACAATACACAGCCTTTAGATGTATGTACTATTAGTATATACACTCCAATGATCAGCTCTTAGCAGCCCATGTGAGTCACCTAACACATGTGGGAACCATCATTTGGCAACTAGCATGAAATATCTCATAAAATTATAAAAATATGAGTAATCATTCATGACTTATTTACATGAAAACAAAATTACATATCCTTTATATCTAATCCATACACCAACGACCAAAAACACCTACAAACACTTTCATTCTTCAATTTTCTTCATCTAATTGATCTCTCTCAAGTTCTATCTTCAAGTTCTAAGTGTTCTTCATAAATTCCAAAAGTTCTAGTTTCATAAAATCAAGAATACTTTCAAGTTTGCTAGCTCACTTCCAATCTTGTAAGGTGATCATCCAACCTCAAGAAATCTTTGTTTCTTACAGTAGGTTATCATTCTAATACAAGGTAATAATCATATTCAAACTTTGGTTCAATTTCTATAACTATAACAATCTTATTTCAAGTGATGATCTTACTTGAACTTGTTTTCGTGTCATGATTCTGCTTCAAGAACTTCGAGCCATCCAAGGATCCATTGAAGCTAGATCCATTTTTCTCTTTTCCAGTAGGTTTATCCAAGGAACTTAAGATAGTAATGATGTTCATAACATCATTCGATTCATACATATAAAGCTATCTTATTCGAAGGTTTAAACTTGTAATCACTAGAACATAGTTTAGTTAATTCTAAACTTGTTCGCAAACAAAAGTTAATCCTTCTAACTTGACTTTTAAAAGCAACTAAACACATGTTCTATATCTATATAATATGCTAACTTAATGATTTAAAACTTGGAAACACGAAAAACACCGTAAAACCGGATTTACGCCGTCGTAGTAACACCGCGGGCTGTTTTGGGTTAGTTAATTAAAAACTATGATAAACTTTGATTTAAAAGTTGTTATTCAGAGAAAATGATTTTTATTATGAACATGAAACTATATCCAAAAATTATGGTTAAACTCAAAGTGGAAGTATGTTTTCTAAAATGGTCATCTAGACGTCGTTCTTTCGACTGAAATGACTACCTTTACAAAAATGACTTGTAACTTATTTTTCCGACTATGAACCTATACTTTTCTGTTTAGATTCATAAAATAGAGTTCAATATGAAACCATAGCAATTTGATTCACTCAAAACGGATTTAAAATGAAGAAGTTATGGGTAAAACAAGATTGGATAATTTTTCTCATTTTAACTACGTGAAAATTGGTAACAAATCTATTCCAACCATAACTTAATCAACTTGTATTGTATATTATGTAATCTTGAGATACCATAGACACGTATACAATGTTTCGACCTATCATGTCGACACATCTATATATATTTCGGAACAACCATAGACACTCTATATGTGAATGTTGGAGTTAGCTATACAGGGTTGAGGTTGATTCCAAAATATATATAGTTTGAGTTGTGATCAATACTGAGATACGTATACACTGGGTCGTGGATTGATTCAAGATAATATTTATCGATTTATTTCTGTACATCTAACTGTGGACAACTAGTTGTAGGTTACTAACGAGGACAGCTGACTTAATAAACTTAAAACATCAAAATATATTAAAAGTGTTGTAAATATATTTTGAACATACTTTGATATATATGTATATATTGTTATAGGTTCGTGAATCAACCAGTGGCCAAGTCTTACTTCCCGACGAAGTAAAAATCTGTGAAAGTGAGTTATAGTCCCACTTTTAAAATCTAATATTTTTGGGATGAGAATACATGCAGGTTTTATAAATGATTTACAAAATAGACACAAGTACGTGAAACTACATTCTATGGTTGAATTATCGAAATCGAATATGCCCCTTTTTATTAAGTCTGGTAATCTAAGAATTAGGGAACAGACACCCTAATTGACGCGAATCCTAAAGATAGATCTATCGGGCCCAACAAGCCCCATCCAAAGTACCGGATGCTTTAGTACTTCGAAATTTATATCATATCCGAAGGGTGTCCCGGAATGATGGGGATATTCTTATATATGCATCTTGTTAATGTCGGTTACCAGGTGTTCACCATATGAATGATTTTTATCTCTATGTATGGGATGTGTATTGAAATATGAAATCTTGTGGTCTATTATTATGATTTGATATATATAGGTTAAACCTATAACTCACCAACATTTTTGTTGACGTTTTAAGCATGTTTATTCTCAGGTGATTATTAAGAGCTTCCGCTGTCGCATAGTTAAATAAGGACGAGATTTGGAGTCCATGCTTGTATGATATTGTGTAAAAACTGCATTCAAGAAACTTATTTTGTTGTAACATATTTGTATTGTAAACCATTATGTAATGGTCGTGTGTAAACAGGATATTTTAGATTATCATTATTTGATAATCTACGTAAAGCTTTTTAAAACCTTTATCTATGAAATAAAGGTTATGGTTTGTTTTAAAAATGAATGCAGTCTTTGAAAAACGTCTCATATAGAGGTCAAAACCTCGCAACGAAATCAATTAATATGGAACGTTTTTAATCAATAAGAACGGGACATTTCAGTTGGTATCCGAGCGTTGGTCTTAGAGAACCAGAAAATTTGCATTAGTGTGTCTTATCGAGTTTGTTAGGATGCATTAGTGATTCTGGACTTCGACCGTGTTTTCTTTAAAAATGATTGCTTAACATTTTTGTTGGAAACTATATATTTTTAACATATGAATATTATGTGATATATTAATCTCTTAACGTGTTTGATATTATGTGATAGATGTCTACCTCTAGAACAAGTCCCATTGACTCACCTAATAATAATGAAGAGTCAAATGTAAATTGGAATGATTCATGGACTGATTCACAAGTTCCCGAAGAGGAATCGGAAGAAGAGTCGGAACCGGAAGAAGAATCGGAACCAGACGAAGAATTGGAACCGGAAGAAGAATCGGAACCGGTGGGGGAAATAATAAAACGGTTAAGTAAAAGAGAATCCTCAACCAACCGACCAAGGTTAATTATGGTCAATGGTGTTTCCGCCAAGGAAGCAAAATATTGGGAGAATTACCAATTCTCCGATGAATCGGATTCCGACGAGAATTCCAATGATGTTATAGAAATTACCCCAACTGAATTTAAAAAGGCAAAAGAAAATAATAAGGGAAAGGGCATAAAAATAGAGAAATCTAATTCCAACCCCGATGAACTTTATATGTATCGTCAACCCCCGAAGTTCTTAAGTTGTAACAATGACCCGGGAACCTCTAAACCACCAGGTTTTTCTAAACCAATGTGGACAACGACGGCTCGTATTAGGAGAACATCATATATCCCTAGAAACTTGGCAAAACGAACCAAAACCGAAGAAGAAGAAACGAGCGAGTCGGAATAAGATAGTTGTATTCGTGTGGTGTAATATATGTAATATAGTGTTCTTATGCTTTATGATATATGTAAAAATTGCTTGTATTAATAAGTATTTTTTTATGAATCTAACTCTTGTCTATTTTACAGTTTAAAAACACAAAATGGATAGACAACCCAATATTTTAAGAGACCTACCCGGAGACATGATTGATGAAATCTTGTCTAGAGTCGGCCAGAATTCCTCGGCACAACTATTTAAGGCGAGATCAGTTTGTAAGACATTCGAAGAACGTTCCAAGAATGTCTTGGTTTATAAGAGACTTTCGTTTGAAAGATGGGGGATATCACATTGGAAAACCCATAAGTTACGATGTGTTTACTTTGACGCATATATTGCGGGGAACCCAAATGCTATTTTACGCAACGGGTTAAGAAATTACTTTGACTCAATATATCCGAATATTGGACTTCGTGATTTAGAAAAAGCGGCTAGCATGCAACATAAAGAAGCATGTTATGCTTACGGATTAGTAATGTTCGCTTCTCACCAAAGTGAGAACAAGAACATCGGGCTACAACTATTAAACAAAACATTTCCACAAGTGACGGAGTCGGTAATTGGGGTAAGAAATGAGGTTTTTAGATTATTACGGGACTGTTGGACATTACGTAACCCTCGTCCCTTTGACGACGTTACAACACGCTGTCTTATCAACGGCCATAACGGTTATGTTGCACAAGACCAAGGATGGGAAGTAGTCCTAGTAAAACCAGAATGCATGACTTGTTTCTGGACGTATGAATTACGTGTCTTTATTGCCTTTGCTGAACGACTTGTGTACTAGCTAGAATTATCTTCACAACTATCTTGTATCAAAGTTATTGTGTGCTATATTTCATGCTTTATGTAAAATAAGCGGTATTGTAAGTTTGTAAAATATTGTATAAAAGTTTGAACGCGAAATATTATTATAATCAGTTTTTCATATAGAATTGTAGTAGTTGAATTGTATATTAGCTACTAAGTATGAACTTAACGGGTAGGTACTACCCGAATTTAAACTTATAAAACGCTAATATGAAGAAAAAGCTTTTATAAATGAGTTCATATTATGCTACGAAATACTATTAACTACTCTTAATATTCTGTATGATTAACTGGTTCCATTTGACTATTTTGAAGGAAATGGCACCGACTACTCGACACACCGTGAATATGAATGAAGAGGAATTCCGTACTTTTCTAGCTTCAAACATAGCCGCAGTACAGGCTGCACTACATACCAACAATAACCTTGGATCTAGCAGTACAGGAAATCGTGTAGGATGCACCTACAATGAATTCACTGCCTGCAAACCTTTGGAATTTGATGGAACCGAAGGACCGATCGGATTGAAACGGTGGACCGAGAAGGTCGAATCGGTGTTTGCCATAAGTAAGTGTACTGAAGAGGACAAAGTGAAGTACGCTACGCATACCTTCACAGGTTCTGCGTTAACATGGTGGAATACCTATCTAGAGCAAGTGGGACAAGACGATGCGTACGCACTACCGTGGTCAGCATTCAAGCACTTGATGAACGAGAAGTACCGTCCCTGAACCGAGGTCAATAAGCTCAAGACAGAACTTAGAGGGTTACGAACCCAAGGATTTGATATTACCACGTACGAAAGACGATTCACAGAATTGTGCCTAATGTGTCCGGGAGCATTCGAAGATGAGGAAGAGAAGATCGACGCATTTGTGAAAGGATTACCGGAAAGAATCCAAGAAGATATAAGTTCACACGAGCCCGCCTCTATACAACAGGCATGTAGAATGGCTCACAAACTAGTGAACCAGATTGAAGAAAGAATTAAAGAACAGACTGCTGAAGAGGCCAATGTGAAGCAAGTCAAAAGAAAGTGGGAGGAAAACGGTGATAAGAATCACCAATACAACAACAACAGCAATTACAACAATAATCGAAACAATTATCCCAACAATCGCAACATCAATCGCAACTACAACAAACGGCCCAACAATAACAACAACAACAACAACAACAGCAACTACAACAATCATCCCAACAACAATAATAACCGCAACAACAACAACAATCAGAAGCAGCTATGCCAAAGGTATGAAAAGTATCACTCGGGGTTCTGCACCAAATTTTGCAACAAGTGTAAAAGAAATGGTCATAGCGCGGCGAAGTGTGAGGTCTACGGACCAGGGGTTAATAGAACGAAAGGAACAAATGGTGTCGGAACGAGTAATGGCGAAGCAAGTAGTGTCGGAGCAAGTTATGCCAATGTAGTTTGTTATAAATGTGGAAAACCGGGCCACATTATTAGAAATTGCCCGAACCAGGAGAACACGAATGGACAAGGCCGTGGAAGAGTTTTCAATATTAATGCGGCAGAGGCACAGGAAGACCCGGAGCTTGTTACGGGTACGTTTCTTATTGACAATAAATCTGCTTACGTTTTATTTGATTCGGGTGCGGATAGAAGCTATATGAGTATAGATTTTTGTGCTAAATTAAGTTGTCCATTGACGCCTTTGGATAGTAAATTTTTACTCGAATTAGCAAATGGTAAATTAATTTCAGCAGATAATATATGTCGGAATCGAGAAATTAAACTGGTTAGCGAAACATTTAAGATTGATTTGATACCAGTAGAGTTAGGGAGTTTTGATGTGATAATCGGTATGGACTGGTTGAAAGAAGTGAAAGCGGAGATCGTTTGTTACAAAAATGCAATTCGCATTATACGAGAAAAAGGAAAACCCTTAATGGTGTACGGAGAAAAGTGCAACACGAAGCTACATCTTATTAGTAATTTGAAGGCACAAAAACTAATAAGAAAAGGTTGCTATGCTGTTCTACCACACGTCGAGAAAGTACAAACTGAAGAAAAGAGCATCAATGATGTTCCCATTGCAAAAGAATTTCCCGATGTATTTCCGAAAGAATTACCGGGATTACCCCCACATCGATCCGTTGAATTTCAAATAGATCTTGTACCAGGAGCTGCACCAATAGCTCGTGCTCCTTACAGACTCGCACCCAGCGAGATGAAAGAACTGCAAAGCCAATTACAAGAACTTTTAGAGCGTGGTTTCATTCGACCAAGCACATCACCATGGGGAGCTCCTGTTTTGTTTGTCAAGAAGAAAGATGGTACATTCAGGTTGTGTATCGACTACCGAGAGTTGAACAAACATACCATCAAGAACCGCTACCCACTACCGAGAATCGATGAATTATTTGATCAACTACAAGGCTCGTCTGTTTATTCAAAGATTGACTTACGTTCCGGGTATCATCAAATGCGGGTGAAAGAAGATGATATTCCAAAGACTGCTTTCAGAACACGTTACGGTCATTACGAGTTTATGGTCATGCCGTTTGGTTTAACTAATGCACCAGCTGTGTTCATGGACCTTATGAACCGAGTGTGTGGACCATACCTTGACAAGTTTGTCATTGTTTTCATTGATGACATACTTATTTACTCAAAGAATGACCAAGAACACGGTGAACATTTGAGAAAGGTGTTAGAAGTATTGAGGAAGGAAGAATTGTACACTAAGTTTTCAAAGTGTGCATTTTGGTTGGAAGAAGTTCAATTCCTCGGTCACATAGTGAACAAAGAAGGTATTAAGGTGGATCCGGCAAAGATAGAAACTATTGAAAAGTGGGAAACCCCGAAAACTCCGAAACACATACGCCAGTTTTTAGGACTAGCTGGTTACTACAGAAGGTTCATCCAAGACTTTTCCAGAATAGCAAAACCCTTGACTGCATTAACGCATAAAGGGAAGAAATTTGAATGGAATGATGAACAAGAGAAAGCGTTTCAGTTATTGAAGAAAAAGCTAACTACGGCACCTATATTGTCATTGCCTGAAGGGAATGATGATTTTGTGATTTATTGTGATGCATCAAAGCAAGGTCTCGGTTGTGTATTAATGCAACGAACGAAGGTGATTGCTTATGCGTCTAGACAATTGAAGATTCACGAACAAAATTATACGACGCATGATTTGGAATTAGGCGCGGTTGTTTTTGCATTAAAGACTTGGAGGCACTACTTATATGGGGTCAAAAGTATTATATATACCGACCACAAAAGTCTTCAACACATATTTAACCAGAAATAACTGAATATGAGGCAGCGTAGGTGGATTGAATTATTGAATGATTACGACTTTGAGATTCGTTACCACCCGGGGAAGGCAAATGTGGTAGCCGATGCCTTGAGCAGGAAGGACAGAGAACCCATTCGAGTAAAATCTATGAATATAATGATTCATAATAACCTTACTACTCAAATAAAGGAGGCGCAACAAGGAGTTTTAAAAGAGGGAAATTTAAAGGATGAAATACCCAAAGGATCGGAGAAGCATCTTAATATTCGGGAAGACGGAACCCGGTATAGGGCTGAAAGGATTTGGGTACCAAAATTTGGAGATATGAGAGAAATGGTACTTAGAGAAGCTCATAAAACCAGATACTCAATACATCCTGGAACGGGGAAGATGTACAAGGATCTCAGGAAATATTTTTGGTGGCCGGGTATGAAAGCCGATGTTGCTAAATACGTAGGAGAATGTTTGAATTGTTCTAAGGTCAAAGCTGAGCATCAGAAACCATCAGGTCTACTTCAACAACCCGAAATCCCAGAATGGAAATGGGAAAACATTACCATGGATTTCATCACTAAATTGCCAAGGACTGCAAGTGGTTTTGATACTATTTGGGTAATAGTTGATCGTCTCACCAAATCAGCACACTTCCTGCCAATAAGAGAAGATGACAAGATGGAGAAGTTAGCACGACTGTATTTGAAGGAAGTCATATCCAGACATGGAATACCAATCTCTATTATCTCTGATAGGGATGGCAGATTTATTTCAAGATTCTGGCAGACATTACAGCAAGCATTAGGAACTCGTCTAGACATGAGTACTGCCTATCATCCACAAACTGATGGGCAGAGCGAAAGGATGATACAAACGCTTGAAGACATGCTACGAGCATGTGTTATTGATTTCGGAAACAGTTGGGATCGACATCTACCGTTAGCAGAATTTTCCTACAACAACAGCTACCATTCAAGCATTGAGATGGCACCGTTTGAAGCACTTTATGGTAGAAAGTGCAGGTCTCCGATTTGTTGGAGTGAAGTGGGGGATAGACAGATTACGGGTCCGGAGATTATACAAGAAACTACCGAGAAGATCATCCAAATTCAACAACGGTTGAAAACCGCCCAAAGTCGACAAAAGAGCTACGCTGACATTAAAAGAAAAGATATAGAATTTGAAATTGGAGAGATGGTCATGCTTAAAGTTGCACCTTGGAAAGGCGTTGTTCGATTTGGTAAACGAGGGAAATTAAATCCAAGGTATATTGGACCATTCAAGATTATTGATCGTGTCGGACCAGTAGCTTACCGACTTGAGTTACCTCAACAACTCGCGGCTGTACATAACACTTTCCACGTCTCGAATTTGAAGAAATGTTTTGCTAAAGAAGATCTCACTATTCCGTTAGATGAAATCCAAATCAACGAAAAACTTCAATTCATCGAAGAACCCGTCGAAATAATGGATCGTGAAGTTAAAAGACTTAAGCAAAACAAGATACCAATTGTTAAGGTTCGATGGAATGCTCGTAGAGGACTCGAGTTCACCTGGGAGTGTGAAGATCAGATGAAGAAGAAATACCCGCATCTATTTCCAGAAGATTCGTCAACACCTTCAACAGCTTAAAATTTCGGGACGAAATTTATTTAACGGGTAGGTACTGTAGTGACCCGAACTTTTACATGTTTATATATATTAATTGAGATTGATATTTACATGATTAAATATTTCCAACATGTTAAGCAATCAAACTTGTTAAGACTTGATTAATTGAAATATGTTTCATATAGACAATTGACCACCCAAGTTGACCGGTGATTCACGAACGTTAAAACTTGTAAAAACTATATGATGACATATATATGGATATATATATAGTTAACATGATACTATGATAAGTAAACATATCATTAAGTATATTAACAATGAACTACATATGTAAAAACAAGACTACTAACTTAATGATTTTTAAACGAGACATATATGTAACGATTATCGTTGTAAAGACATTTAATGTATATATATCATATTAAGAGATATTCATACATGATAATATCATGATAATATAATAATTTAAAATCTCATTTGATATTATAAACATTGGGTTAACAACATTTAACAAGATCGTTAACCTAAAGGTTTCAAAACAACACTTACATGTAACGACTAACGATGACTTAACGACTCAGTTAAAATGTATATACATGTAGTGTTTTAATATGTATTTATACACTTTTGAAAGACTTCAATACACTTATCAAAATACTTCTACTTAACAAAAATGCTTACAATTACATCCTCGTTCAGTTTCTTCAACAATTCTACTCGTATGCACCCGTATTCGTACTCGTACAATACACAGCTTTTAGATGTATGTACTATTGGTATATACACTCCAATGATCAGCTCTTAGCAGCCCATGTGAGTCACCTAACACATGTGGGAACCATCATTTGGCAACTAGCATGAAATATCTCATAAAATTACAAAAATATGAGTAATCATTCATGACTTATTTACATGAAAACAAAATTACATATCCTTTATATCTAATCCATACACCAACGACCAAAAACACCTACAAACACTTTCATTCTTCAATTTTCTTCATCTAATTGATCTCTCTCAAGTTCTATCTTCAAGTTCTAAGTGTTCTTCATAAATTCCAAAAGTTCTAGTTTCATAAAATCAAGAATACTTTCAAGTTTGCTAGCTCACTTCCAATCTTGTAAGGTGATCATCCAACCTCAAGAAATCTTTGTTTCTTACAGTAGGTTATCATTCTAATACAAGGTAATAATCATATTCAAACTTTGGTTCAATTTCTATAACTATAACAATCTTATTTCAAGTGATGATCTTACTTGAACTTGTTTTCGTGTCATGATTCTGCTTCAAGAACTTCGAGCCATCCAAGGATCCATTGAAGCTAGATCCATTTTTCTATTTTCCAGTAGGTTTATCCAAGGAACTTAAGGTAGTAATGATGTTCATAACATCATTCGATTCATACATATAAAGCTATCTTATTCGAAGGTTTAAACTTGTAATCACTAGAACATAGTTTAGTTAATTCTAAACTTGTTCGCAAACAAAAGTTAATCCTTCTAACTTGACTTTTAAAATAAACTAAACACATGTTCTATATCTATATGATATGCTAACTTAATGATTTAAAACCTGGAAACACGAAAAACACCGTAAAACCGGATTTAAGCCGTCGTAGTAACACCGCGGGCTGTTTTGGGTTACTTAATTAAAAACTATGATAAACTTTGATTTAAAAGTTGTTATTCAGAGAAAATGATTTTTATTATGAACATGAAACTATATCCAAAAATTATGGTTAAACTCAAAGTGGAAGTATGTTTTCTAAAATGGTCATCTAGACGTCGTTCTTTCGACTGAAATGACTACCTTTACAAAAACGACTTGTAACTTATTTTTCCGACTATGAACCTATACTTTTCTGTTTAGATTCATAAAATAGAGTTCAATATGAAACCATAGCAATTTTATTCACTCAAAACGGATTTAAAATGAAGAAGTTATGGGTAAAACAAGATTGGATAATTTTTCTCATTTTAACTACGTGAAAATTGGTAACAAATCTATTCCAACCATAACTTAATCAACTTGTATTGTATATTATGTAATCTTGAGATACCATAGACACGTATACAATGTTTCGACCTATCATGTCGACACATCTATATATATTTTGGAACAACCATAGACACTCTATATGTGAATGTTGGAGTTAGCTATACAGGGTTGAGGTTGATTCCAAAATATATATAGTTTGAGTTGTGATCAATACTGAGATACGTATACACTGGGTCGTGGATTGATTCAAGATAATATTTATCGATTTATTTCTGTACATCTAACTGTGGAAACCTAGTTGTAGGTTACTAACGAGGACAGCTGACTTAATAAACTTAAAACATCAAAATATATTAAAAGTGTTGTAAATATATTTTGAACATACTTTGATATATATGTATATATTTTTATAGGTTCGTGAATCAACCAGTGGCCAAGTCTTACTTCCCGACGAAGTAAAAATATGTGAAAGTGAGTTATAGTCCCACTTTTAAAATCTAATATTTTTGGGATGAGAATACATGCAGGTTTTATAAATGATTTACAAAATAGACACAAGTACGTGAAACTACATTCTATGGTTGAATTATCGAAATCGAATATGCCCCTTTTTATTAAGTCTGGTAATCTAAGAATTAGGGAACAGACACCCTAATTGACGCGAATCCTAAAGATAGATCTATCGGGCCCAACAAGCCCCATCCAAAGTACCGGATGCTTTAGTACTTCGAAATTTATATCATATCCGAAGGGTGTCCCGGAATGATGGGGATATTCTTATATATGCATCTTGTTAATGTCGGTTACCAGGTGTTCACCATATGAATGATTTTTATCTCTATGTATGGGATGTGTATTGAAATATGAAATCTTGTGGTCTATTATTATGATTTGATATATATAGGTTAAACCTATAACTCACCAACATTTTTGTTGACGTTTTAAGCATGTTTATTCTCAGGTGATTATTAAGAGCTTTCGCTGTCGCATAGTTAAATAAGGACGAGATTTGGAGTCCATGCTTGTATGATATTGTGTAAAAACTGCATTCAAGAAACTTATTTTGTTGTAACATATTTGTATTGTAAACCATTATGTAATGGTCGTGTGTAAACAGGATATTTTAGATTATCATTATTTGATAATCTACGTAAAGCTTTTTAAAACCTTTATCTATGAAATAAAGGTTATGGTTTGTTTTAAAAATGAATGCAGTCTTTGAAAAACGTCTCATATAGAGGTCAAAACCTCGCAACGAAATCAATTAATATGGAACGTTTTTAATCAATAAGAACGGGACATTTCACCTTGGTTTATAAAAGGCTTTCATTCGAAAGATGGGGGATATCACATTGGGAAATCCATAAGTTACGATGTGTTTACTTAGACGCATATATTGCGGGGAACCCAAATGCTATTTTACGCAATGGGTTAAGAAATTATTTTGACTCAATATATCCGAATATTGGACTTCGTGATTTAGAAAAAGCGGCTAACATGCAACATAAAGAAGCATGTTATGCTTACGGATTAGTAATGTTCACTTCTCACCAAAGTGAGAACAAGAACATCGGCCTACAACTATTAAACAAAATGTTCCCACAAGTGACGGAGTCGGTAATTGGGGTAAGAAATGAGGTTTATAGATTGTTACGGGACTGTTGGACATTACGTAACCCTCGTCCCTTTGACGACGTTACAACACGCTGTCTTATCAACGGCCATAACAGTTATGTTCCACAAGACCAAGGATGGGAAGTAGTCCTAGTAAAACCAGAATGCATGACTTGTTTCTGGACGTATGAATTACGTGTCTTTATTGCCTTTGCTGAACGACTTGTGTACTAGCTAGAATTATCTTCACAACTATCTTGTATCAAAGTTATTGTGTGCCATATTTCATGCTTTATGTAAAATAAGCGGTATTGTAAGTTTGTAAAATATTGTATAAAAGTTTGAACGCGAAATATTATTATTATCAGTTTTTCATATAGAATTGTAGTAGTTGAATTGTATATTAGCTACTAAGTATGAACTTAACGGGTAGGTACTACCCGAATTTAAACTTATAAAACGCTAATATGAAGAAAAAGCTTTTATAAATGAGTTCATATTATGCTACGAAATACTATTAACTACTCTTGATATTCTGTATGATTAACTTGTTCCATTTGACTATTTTGAAGGAAATGGCACCGACTACTCGACACACCGTGAATATGAATGAAGAGGAATTCCGTACTTTTCTAGCTTCAAACATAGCCGCAGTACAGGCTGCGCTACATACCAATAATAACCTTGAATCTAGCAGTACAGGAAATCGTGTAGGATGCACCTACAAAGAATTCACTGCCTGCAAACCTTTGGAATTTGATGGAACCGAAGGACCGATCGGATTGAAACGGTGGACTGAGAAGGTCGAATCGGTGTTTGCCATAAGTAAGTGTACTTTAGAGGACAAAGTAAAGTACGCTACGCATACCTTCACAGGTTCTGCATTAACATGGTGGAATACCTATCTAGAGCAAGTGGGACAAGACGATGCGTACGCACTACCGTGGTCAGCATTCAAGCACTTGATGAACGAGAAGTACTGTAGTGACCCGAACTTTTCCATGTTTATATATATTAATTGAGATTGATATTTACATGATTAAATGTTTCCAACATGTTAAGCAATCAAACTTTTTAAGACTTGATTAATTGAAATAGGTTTCATATAGACAATTGACCACCCAAGTTGACCGGTGATTCACGAACGTTAAAACTTGTAAAAAAAAAAAACTATATGATGACATATATATGGTTATATATATAGTTAACATGATATTATGATAAGTAAACATATCATTAATTATATTAACAATGAACTACATGTGTAAAAACAAGACTACTAACTTAATGATTTTGAAACGAGACATATATGTAACGTTTATCGTTGTAACGACATTTAATGTATATATATCATATTAAGAGATATTCGTACATCATAATATCATGATAATATAATAATTTAATATCTCTTTTGATATTATAAACATTGGGTTAACAACATTTAACAAGATCGTTAACCTAAAGGTTTCAAAACAACATTTACATGTAACGACTAACGATGACTTAACGACTCAGTTAAAATGTATATACATGTAGTGTTTTAATATGTATTCATACACTTTTGAAAGACTTCAAGACACTTATCAAAATACTTCTACTTAACAAAAATGCTTACAATTACATCCTCGTTCAGTTTCATCAACAATTCTACTCGTATGCACCCGTATTCGTACTCGTACAATACACAGCTTTTAGATGTATGTACTATTGGTATATACTCTCCAATGATCAGCTCTTAGCAGCCCATGTGAGTCACCTAACACATGTGGGAACCATCATTTGGCAACTAGCATGAAATATCTCATAAAATTACAAAAATATGAGTAATCATTCATGACTTATTTACATGAAAACAAAATAACATATCCTTTATATCTAATCCATACACCAACGACCAAAAACACCTACAAACACTTTCATTCTTCAATTTTCTTCATCTAATTGATCTCTCTCAAGTTCTATCTTCAAGTTCTAAGTGTTCTTCATAAATTCCAAAAGTTCTAGTTTCATAAAATCAAGAATACTTTCAAGTTTGCTAGCTCACTTCCAATCTTGTAAGGTGATCATCCAACCTCAAGAAATCTTTGTTTCTTACAGTAGGTTATCATTCTAATACAAGGTAATAATCATATTCAAACTTTGGTTCAATTTCTATAACTATAACAATCTTATTTCAAGTGATGATCTTACTTGAACTTGTTTTCGTGTCATGATTCTGCTTCAAGAACTTCGAGCCATCCAAGGATCCATTGAAGCTAGATCCATTTTTCTCTTTTCCAGTAGGTTTATCCAAGGAACTTAAGGTAGTAATGATGTTCATAACATCATTCGATTCATACATATAAAGCTATCTTATTCGAAGGTTTAAACTTGTAATCACTAGAACATAGTTTAGTTAATTCTAAACTTGTTCGCAAACAAAAGTTAATCCTTCTAACTTGACTTTTAAAATCAACTAAACACATGTTCTATATCTATATGATATGCTAACTTAATGATTTAAAACCTGGAAACACGAAAAACACCGTAAAACCGGATTTACGCCGTCGTAGTAACACCGCGGGCTGTTTTGGGTTAGTTAATTAAAAACTATGATAAACTTTGATTTAAAAGTTGTTATTCTGAGAAAATGATTTTTATTATGAACATGAAACTATATCCAAAAATTATGGTTAAACTCAAAGTGGAAGTATGTTTTCTAAAATGGTCATCTAGACGTCGTTCTTTCGACTGAAATGACTACCTTTACAAAAACGACTTGTAACTTATTTTTCCGACTAGAAACCTATACTTTTTTGTTTAGATTCATAAAATAGAGTTCAATATGAAACCATAGCAATTTGATTCACTCAAAACGGATTTAAAATGAAGAAGTTATGGGTAAAACAAGATTGGATAATTTTTCTCATTTTAGCTACGTGAAAATTGGTAACAAATCTATTCCAACCATAACTTAATCAACTTGTATTATATATTATGTAATCTTGAGATACCATAGACACGTATACAATGTTTCGACCTATCATGTCGACACATCTATATATATTTCGGAACAACCATAGACACTCTATATGTGAATGTTGGAGTTAGCTATACAGGGTTGAGGTTGATTCCAAAATATATATAGTTTGAGTTGTGATCAATACTGAGATACGTATACACTGGGTCGTGGATTGATTCAAGATAATATTTATCGATTTATTTCTGTACATCTAACTGTGGACAACTAGTTGTAGGTTACTAACGAGGACAGCTGACTTAATAAACTTAAAACATCAAAATATATTAAAAGTGTTGTAAATATATTTTGAACATACTTTGATATATATGTATATATTGTTATAGGTTCGTGAATCAACCAGTGGCCAAGTCTTACTTCCCGACGAAGTAAAAATCTGTGAAAGTGAGTTATAGTCCCACTTTTAAAATCTAATATTTTTGGGATGAGAATACATGCAGGTTTTATAAATGATTTACAAAATAGACACAAGTACGTGAAACTACATTCTATGGTTGAATTATCGAAATCGAATATGCCCCTTTTTATTAAGTCTGGTAATCTAAGAATTAGGGAACAGACACCCTAATTGACGCGAATCCTAAAGATAGATCTATTGGGCCTAACAAACCCCATCCAAAGTACCGGATGCTTTAGTACTTCGAAATTTATATCATATCCGAAGGGTGTCCCGGAATGATGGGGATATTCTTTTATATGCATCTTGTTATTGTCGGTTACCAGGTGTTCACCATATGAATGATTTTTATCTCTATGTATGGGATGTGTATTGAAATATGAAATCTTGTGGTCTATTGTTACGATTTGATATATATAGGTTAAACCTATAACTCACCAACATTTTTGTTGACGTTTAAAGCATGTTTATTCTCAGGTGAATATTAAGAGCTTCCGCTGTTGCATACTAAAATAAGGACAAGATTTGGAGTCCATCTTTGTATGATATTGTGTAAAAACTGCATTCAAGAAACTGATTTCGATGTAACATATTTGTATTGTAAACCATTATGTAATGGTCGTGTGTAAACAGGATATTTTAGATTATCATTATTTGATAATCTACGTAAAGCTTTTTAAACCTTTATTTATGAAATAAAGGTTATGGTTTGTTTTAAAAATAAATCCAGTCTTTGAAAAACGTCTCATATAGAGGTCAAAACCTCGCAACGAAATCAATTAATATGGAACGTTTTTAATCAATAAGAACGGGACATTTCAGTTGGTATCAGAGCGTTGGTCTTAGAGAACCAGAAAATTTGCATTAGTGTGTCTTATCGAGTTTGTTAGGATGCATTAGTGAGTCTGGACTTCGACCGTGTTTTCTTTAAAAATGATTGCTTAACATTTTTGTTGAAAACTATATATTTTTAACATATGAATATTATGTGATATATTAATCTCTTAACGTGTTTGATATTATGTGATAGATGTCTACCTCTAGAACAAGTCCCATTGACTCACCTAATAATAATGAAGAGTCAAATGTAAATTGGAATGATTTGTGGACTGATTCACAAGTTCCCGAAGAGGAACCGGAAGAAGAGTCGGAACCGGAAGAAGAATCGGAACCGGAAGAATAATCGGAACCGGATGAAGAAATAGAACCGGTGGGGGAAATAATAAAACGGTTAAGTAAAAGAAAATCCTCAACCAACCGACCAAAGTTAATTATGGTCAATGGTGTTTCCGCCAAGGAAGCAAAATATTGGGAGGATTACCAATTCTCCGATGAATCGGATTCCGACGAGAATTCCGATGATGTTATAGAAATTACCCCAACTGAATTTAAAAAGGCAAAAGAAAATAATAAGGGAAAGGGCATAAAAATAGAGAAATCTAATTCCAACCCCGATGAACTTTATATGTATCGTCAACCCCCGAAGTCCTTAAGTTGTAACAATGACCCGGGAACCTCTAAACCACCAGGTTTTTCTAAACCAATGTGGACAACGACGGCTCGTATTAGGGGAACATCATATATCCCTAGAAACTTGGCAAAACGAACCAAAACCGAAGAAGAAGAAACGAGCGAGTCGGAATAAGATAGTTGTATTCGTGTGGTGTAATATATGTAATATAGTGTTCTTATGCTTTATGATATATGTAAAAATTGCTTGTATTAATAAGTATTTTTTTATGAATCTAACTCTTGTCTATTTTACAGTTTAAAAACACAAAATGGATAGACAACCCAATATTTTAAGAGACCTACCCGGAGACATGATTGATGAAATCTTGTCTAGAGTCGGCCAGAATTCTTCGGCACAACTATTTAAGGCGAGATCAGTTTGTAAGACATTCGAAGAACGTTCCAAGAATGTCTTGGTTTATAAGAGACTTTCGTTTGAAAGATGGGGGATATCACATTGGGAAACCCATAAGTTACGATGTGTTTACTTTGACGCATATATTGCGGGGAACCCAAATGCTATTTTACGCAACGGGTTAAGAAATTATTTTGACTCAATATATCCGAATATTGGACTTCGTGATTTAGAAAAAGCGGCTAACATGCAACATAAAGAAGCATGTTATGCTTACGGATTAGTAATGTTCGCTTCTCACCAAAGTGAGAACAAGAACATCGGGCTACAACTATTAAACAAAACGTTTCCACAAGTGACGGAGTCGGTAATTGGGGTAAGAAATGAGGTTTTTAGATTATTACGGGACTGTTGGACATTACGTAACCCTCGCCCCTTTGATGACGTTACAACACGCTGTCTTATCAACGGCCATAACGGTTATGTTGCACAAGACCAAGGATGGGAAGTAGTCCTAGTAAAACCAGAATGCATGACTTGTTTCTGGACGTATGAATTACGTGTCTTTATTGCCTTTGCTGAACGACTTGTGTACTAGCTAGAATTGTCTTCACAACTATCTTGTATCAAAGTTATTGTGTGCTATATTTCATGCTTTATGTAAAATAAGCGGTATTGTAAGTTTGTAAAATATTGTATAAAAGTTTGAACGCGAAATATTATTATAATCAGTTTTTCATATAGAATTGTAGTAGTTGAATTGTATATTAGCTACTAAGTATGAACTTAACGGGTAGGTACTACCCGAATTTAAACTTATAAAATGCTAATATGAAGAAAAAGCTTTTATAAATGAGTTCATATTATGCTACGAAATACTATTAACTACTCTTAATATTCTGTATGATTAACTTGTTCCATTTAACTATTTTGAAGGAAATGGCACCGACTACTCGACACACCGTGAATATGAATGAAGAGGAATTCCGTACTTTTCTAGCTTCAAACATAGCCGCAGTACAGGCTGCGCTACATACCAACAATAACCTTGGATCTAGCAGTACAGGAAATCGTGTAGGATGCACCTACAAAGAATTCACTGCCTGCAAACCTTTGGAATTTGATGGAACCGAAGGACCGATCGGATTGAAACGGTGGACCGAGAAGGTTGAATCGGTGTTTGCCATAAGTAAGTGTACTGAAGAGGACAAAGTGAAGTACGCTACGCATACCTTCACAGGTTCTGCGTTAACATGGTGGAATACCTATCTAGAGCAAGTGGGACAAGATGATGCGTACGCACTACCGTGGTCAGCATTCAAGCACTTGATGAACGAGAAGTACCGTCCCAGAATCGAGGTCAATAAGCTCAAGACAGAACTTAGAGGGTTACGAACCCAAGGATTTGATATTACCACGTACGAAAGACGATTCACAGAATTGTGCCTATTATGTCCGGGAGCATTCGAAGATGAGGAAGAGAAGATCGACGCGTTTGTGAAAGGATTACCGGAAAGAATCCAAGAAGATATAAGTTCACACGAGCCCGCCTCCATACAACAGGCATGTAGAATGGCTCACAAACTAGTGAACCAGATTGAAGAAAGAATTAAAGAACAGACTGCTGAAGAGGCCAATGTGAAGCAAGTCAAAAGAAAGTGGGAGGAAAACGGTGATAAGAATCACCAATACAACAACAACAGCAATTACAACAATAATCGCAACAATCGCAACATCAATCGCAACTACAACAAACGGCCCAACAACAACAACAACAACAACAACAACAACTACAACAATCATCCCAACAACAATAATAACCACAACAACAACAACAATCAGAAGCAGCTATGCCAAAGGTGTGAAAAGAATCACTCGGGGTTCTGCACCAAATTTTGCAACAAGTGTAAAAGAAATGGTCATAGCGCGGCGAAGTGTGAGGTCTACGGACCAGGGATTAATAGAACGAAAGGAACAAATGGTGTCGGAACGAGTAATGGCGGAGCAAGTAGTGTCGGAGCAAGTTATGCCAATGTAGTTTGTTATAAATGTGGAAAACCAGGCCACATTATTAGAAATTGCCCGAACCAGGAGAACACGAATGGACAAGGCCGTGGAAGAGTTTTCAATATTAATGCGGTAGAGGCACAGGAAGACCCGGAGCTTGTTACGGGTACGTTTCTTATTGACAATAAATCTGCTTACGTTTTATTTGATTCAGGTGCGGATAGAAGCTATATGAGTAGAGATTTTTGTGCTAAATTAAGTTGTCCATTGACGCCTTTGGATAGTAAATTTTTACTCGAATTAGCAAATGGTAAATTAATTTCAGCAGATAATATATGTCGGAATCGAGAAATTAAACTGGTTAGCGAAACATTTAAGATTGATTTGATACCTGTAGAGTTAGGGAGTTTTGATGTGATAATCGGTATGGACTGGTTGAAAGAAGTGAAAGCGGAGATCGTTTGTTACAAAAATGCAATTCGCATTATACGAGAAAAAGGAAAACCCTTAATGGTGTACGGAGAAAAGGGCAACACGAAGCTACATCTTATTAGTAATTTGAAGGCACAAAAACTAATAAGAAAAGGTTGCTATGCTGTTCTAGCACACGTCGAGAAAGTACAAACAGAAGAAAAGAGCATCAATGATGTTCCCATTGCAAAAGAATTTCCCGATGTATTTCCGAAAGAATTACCGGGATTACCCCCACATCGATCCGTTGAATTTCAAATAGATCTTGTACCAGGAGCTGCACCAATAGCTCGTGCTCCTTACAGACTCGCACCCAGCGAGATGAAAGAACTGCAAAGCCAATTACAAGAACTTTTAGAGCGTGGTTTCATTCGACCAAGCACATCACCGTGGGGAGCTCCTGTTTTGTTTGTCAAGAAGAAAGATGGTACATTCAGGTTGTGTATCGACTACCGAGAGTTGAACAAACTTACCATCAAGAACCGCTACCCACTACCGAGAATCGACGACTTATTTGATCAACTACAAGGCTCGTCTGTTTATTCAAAGATTGACTTACGTTCCGGGTATCATCAAATGCGGGTGAAAGAAGATGATATTCCAAAGACTGCTTTCAGAACACGTTACGGTCATTACGAGTTTATGGTCATGCCGTTTGGTTTAACTAATGCACCAGCTGTGTTCATGGACCTTATGAACCGAGTGTGTGGACCATACCTTGACAAGTTTGTCATTGTTTTCATTGATGACATACTTATTTACTCAAAGAATGACCAAGAACACGGTGAACATTTGAGAAAGGTGTTAGAAGTATTGAGGAAGGAAGAATTGTACGCTAAGTTTTCAAAGTGTGCATTTTGGTTGGAAGAAGTTCAATTCCTCGGTCACATAGTGAACAAAGAAGGTATTAAGGTGGATCCGACAAAGATAGAAACTGTTGAAAAGTGGGAAACCCCGAAAACTCCGAAACACATACGCCAGTTTTTAGGACTAGCTAGTTACTACAGAAGGTTCATCCAAGACTTTTCCAGAATAGCAAAACCCTTGACTGCATTAACGCATAAAGGGAAGAAATTTGAATGGAATGATGAACAAGAGAAAGCGTTTCAGTTATTGAAGAAAAAGCTAACTACGGCACCTATATTGTCATTGCCTGAAGGGAATGATGATTTTGTGATTTATTGTGATGCATCAAAGCAAGGTCTCGGTTGTGTATTAATGCAACGAACGAAGGTGATTGCTTATGCGTCTAGACAATTGAAGATTCACGAACAAAATTATACGACGCATGATTTGGAATTAGGCGCGGTTGTTTTTGCATTAAAGACTTGGAGGCACTACTTATATGGGGTCAAAAGTATTATATATACCGACCACAAAAGTCTTCAACACATATTTAATCAGAAACAACTGAATATGAGGCAGCGTAGGTGGATTGAATTATTGAATGATTACGACTTTGAGATTCGTTACCACCCGGGGAAGGCAAATGTGGTAGCCGATGCCTTGAGCAGGAAGGACAGAGAACCCATTCGAGTAAAATCTATGAATATAATGATTCATAATAACATTACTACTCAAATAAAGGAGGCGCAACAAGGAGTTTTAAAAGAGGGAAATTTAAAGGATGAAATACCCAAAGGGTCGGAGAAGCATCTTAATATTCGGGAAGACGGAACCCGGTATAGGGCTGAAAGGATTTGGGTACCAAAATTTGGAGATATGAGAGAAATGGTACTTAGAGAAGCTCATAAAACCAGATACTCAATACATCCTGGAACGGGGAAGATGTACAAGGATCTCAAGAAACATTTTTGGTGGCCGGGTATGAAAGCCGATGTTGCTAAATACGTAGGAGAATGTTTGACGTGTTCTAAAGTCAAAGCTGAGCATCAGAAACCATCAGGTCTACTTCAACAACCCGAAATCCCAGAATGGAAATGGGAAAACATTACCATGGATTTCATCACTAAATTGCCAAGGACTGCAAGTGGTTTTGATACTATTTGGGTAATAGTTGATCGTCTCACCAAATCAGCACACTTCCTGCCAATAAGAGAAGATGACAAGATGGAGAAGTTAGCACGACTGTATTTGAAGGAAGTCGTCTCCAGACATGGAATACCAATCTCTATTATCTCTGATAGGGATGGTAGATTTATTTCAAGATTCTGGCAGACATTACAGCAAGCATTAGGAACTCGTCTAGACATGAGTACTGCCTATCATCCACAAACTGATGGGCAGAGCGAAAGGACGATACAAACGCTTGAAGACATGCTACGAGCATGTGTTATTGATTTCGGAAACAGTTGGGATCGACATCTACCATTAGCAGAATTTTCCTACAACAACAGCTACCATTCAAGCATTGAGATGGCGCCGTTTGAAGCACTTTATCTTAGAAAGTGCAGGTCTCCAATTTGTTGGAGTGAAGTGGGGGATAGACAGATTACGGGTCCGGAGATTATACAAGAAACTACCGAGAAGATCATCCAAATTCAACAACGGTTGAAAACCGCCCAAAGTCGACAAAAGAGCTACGCTGACATTAAAAGAAAAGATATAGAATTTGAAATTGGAGAGATGGTCATGCTTAAAGTTGCACCTTGGAAAGGCGTTGTTCGATTTGGTAAACGAGGGAAATTAAATCCAAGGTATATTGGACCATTCAAGATTATTGATCGTGTCGGACCAGTAGCTTACCGACTTGAGTTACCTCAACAACTCGCGGCTGTACATAACACTTTCCACGTCTCGAATTTGAAGAAATGTTTTGCTAAAGAAGATCTCACTATTCCGTTAGATGAAATCCAAATCAACGAAAAACTTCAATTCATCGAAGAACCCGTCGAAATAATGGATCGTGAGGTTAAAAGACTTAAGCAAAACAAGATACCAATTGTTAAGGTTCGATGGAATGCTCGTAGAGGACCCGAGTTCACCTGGGAGTGGGAAGATCAGATGAAGAAGAAATACCCGCATCTATTTCCAGAAGATTCGTCAACACCTTCAACAGCTTAAAATTTCGGGACGAAATTTATTTAACGGGTAGGTACTGTAGTGACCCGAACTTTTCCATGTTTATATATATTAATTGAGATTGATATTTACATGATTAAATGTTTCCAACATGTTAAGCAATCAAACTTTTTAAGACTTGATTAATTGAAATAGGTTTCATATAGACAATTGACCACCCAAGTTGACCGGTGATTCACGAACATTAAAACTTGTAAAAAAAAAAACTATATGATGACATATATATGGTTATATATATAGTTAACATGATATTATGATAAGTAAACATATCATTAATTATATTAACAATGAACTACATGTGTAAAAACAAGACTACTAACTTAATGATTTTGAAACGAGACATATATGTAACGTTTATCGTTGTAACGACATTTAATGTATATATATCATATTAAGAGATATTCGTACATCATAATATCATGATAATATAATAATTTAAAATCTCTTTTGATATTATAAACATTGGGTTAACAACATTTAACAAGATCGTTAACCTAAAGGTTTCAAAACAACATTTACATGTAACGACTAACGATGACTTAACGACTCAGTTAAAATGTATATACATGTAGTGTTTTAATATGTATTCATACACTTTTGAAAGACTTCAAGACACTTATCAAAATACTTCTACTTAACAAAAATGCTTACAATTACATCCTCGTTCAGTTTCATCAACAATTCTACTCGTATGCACCCGTATTCGTACTCGTACAATACACAGCTTTTAGATGTATGTACTATTGGTATATACACTCCAATGATCAGCTCTTAGCAGCCCATGTGAGTCACCTAACACATGTGGGAACCATCATTTGGCAACTAGCATAAAATATCTCATAAAATTACAAAAATATGAGTAATCATTCATGACTTATTTACATGAAAACAAAATAACATATCCTTTATATCTAATCCATACACCAACGACCAAAAACACCTACAAACACTTTCATTCTTCAATTTTCTTCATCTAATTGATCTCTCTCAAGTTCTATCTTCAAGTTCTAAGTGTTCTTCATAAATTCCAAAAGTTCTAGTTTCATAAAATCAAGAATACTTTCAAGTTTGCTAGCTCACTTCCAATCTTGTAAGGTGATCATCCAACCTCAAGAAATCTTTGTTTCTTACAGTAGGTTATCATTCTAATACAAGGTAATAATCATATTCAAACTTTGGTTCAATTTCTATAACTATAACAATCTTATTTCAAGTGATGATCTTACTTGAACTTGTTTTCGTGTCATGATTCTGCTTCAAGAACTTCGAGCCATCCAAGGATCCATTGAAGCTAGATCCATTTTTCTCTTTTCCAGTAGGTTTATCCAAGGAACTTAAGGTAGTAATGATGTTCATAACATCATTCGATTCATACATATAAAGCTATCTTATTCGAAGGTTTAAACTTGTAATCACTAGAACATAGTTTAGTTAATTCTAAACTTGTTCGCAAACAAAAGTTAATCCTTCTAACTTGACTTTTAAAATCAACTAAACACATGTTATATATCTATATGATATGCTAACTTAATGATTTAAAACCTGGAAACACGAAAAACACCGTAAAATCGGATTTACGCCGTCGTAGTAACACCGCGGGCTGTTTTGGGTTAGTTAATTAAAAACTATGATAAACTTTGATTTAAAAGTTGTTATTCTGAGAAAATGATTTTTATTATGAACATGAAACTATATCCAAAAATTATGGTTAAACTCAAAGTGGAAGTATGTTTTCTAAAATGGTCATCTAGACGTCGTTCTTTCGACTGAAATGACTACCTTTACAAAAACGACTTGTAACTTATTTTTCCGACTAGAAACCTATACTTTTTTGTTTAGATTCATAAAATAGAGTTCAATATGAAACCATAGCAATTTGATTCACTCAAAACGGATTTAAAATGAAGAAGTTATGGGTAAAACAAGATTGGATAATTTTTCTCATTTTAGCTACGTGAAAATTGGTAACAAATCTATTCCAACCATAACTTAATCAACTTGTATTATATATTATGTAATCTTGAGATACCATAGACACGTATACAATGTTTCGACCTATCATGTCGACACATCTAAATATATTTCGGAACAACCATAGACACTCTATATGTGAATGTTGGAGTTAGCTATACAGGGTTGAGGTTGATTCCAAAATATATATAGTTTGAGTTGTGATCAATACTGAGATACGTATACACTGGGTCGTGGATTGATTCAAGATAATATTTATCGATTTATTTCTGTACATCTAACTGTGGACAACTAGTTGTAGGTTACTAACGAGGACAGCTGACTTAATAAACTTAAAACATCAAAATATATTAAAAGTGTTGTAAATATATTTTGAACATACTTTGATATATATGTATATATTGTTATAGGTTCGTGAATCAACCAGTGGCCAAGTCTTACTTCCCGACGAAGTAAAAATCTGTGAAAGTGAGTTATAGTCCCACTTTTAAAATCTAATATTTTTGGGATGAGAATACATGCAGGTTTTATAAATGATTTACAAAATAGACACAAGTACGTGAAACTACATTCTATGGTTGAATTATCGAAATCGAATATGCCCCTTTTTATTAAGTCTGGTAATCTAAGAATTAGGGAACAGACACCCTAATTGACGCGAATCCTAAAGATAGATCTATTGGGCCTAACAAACCCCATCCAAAGTACCGGATGCTTTAGTACTTCGAAATTTATATCATATCCGAAGGGTGTCCCGGAATGATGGGGATATTCTTTTATATGCATCTTGTTATTGTCGGTTACCAGGTGTTCACCATATGAATGATTTTTATCTCTATGTATGGGATGTGTATTGAAATATGAAATCTTGTGGTCTATTGTTACGATTTGATATATATAGGTTAAACCTATAACTCACCAACATTTTTGTTGACGTTTAAAGCATGTTTATTCTCAGGTGAATATTAAGAGCTTCCGCTGTTGCATACTAAAATAAGGACAAGATTTGGAGTCCATCTTTGTATGATATTGTGTAAAAACTGCATTCAAGAAACTGATTTCGATGTAACATATTTGTATTGTAAACCATTATGTAATGGTCGTGTGTAAACAGGATATTTTAGATTATCATTATTTGATAATCTACGTAAAGCTTTTTAAACCTTTATTTATGAAATAAAGGTTATGGTTTGTTTTAAAAATAAATGCAGTCTTTGAAAAACGTCTCATATAGAGGTCAAAACCTCGCAACGAAATCAATTAATATGGAACGTTTTTAATCAATAAGAACGGGACATTTCAAGTACCGTCCCAGAACCGAGGTCAATAAGCTCAAGACAGAACTTAGAGGGTTACGAACCTAAGGATTTGATATTACCACGTACGAAAGATGATTCACAGAATTGTGCCTATTGTGTCCGGGAGCATTCGAAGATGAGGAAGAGAAGATCGACGCGTTTGTGAAAGGATTACCGGAAAGAATCCAAGAAGATATAAGTTCACACGAGCCCGCCTCCATACAACAGGCATGTAGAATGGCTCACAAACTAGTGAACTAGATTGAAGAAAGAATTAAAGAACAGACTGCTGAAGAGGCCAATGTGAAGCAAGTCAAAAGAAAGTGGGAGGAAAACGGTGATAAGAATCACCAATACAACAACAACAGCAATTACAACAATAATCGCAACAATTATCCCAACAATCGCAACATCAATCGCAACTACAACAAACGGCCCAACAACAACAACAACAACAGCAACTACAACAATCATCCCAACAACAATAATAAACGCAACAACAACAACAATCAGAAGCAGCTATGCCAAAGGTGTGAAAAGTATCACTCGGGGTTCTGCACCAAATTTTGCAACAAGTGTACAAGAAATGGTCATAGCGCGGCGAAGTGTGAGGTCTACGGACCAGGAGTTAATAGAACGAAAGGAATAAATGGTGTCGGAACGAGTAATGGCGGAACAAGTAGTGTCGGAGCAAGTTATGCCAATGTAGTTTGTTATAAATGTGGAAAACCGGGCCACATTATTAGAAATTGCCCGAACCAGGAGAACACGAATGGACAAGGCCGCGGAAGAGTTTTCAATATTAATGCGGCAGAGGCACAGGAAGACCCGGAGCTTGTTACGGGTACGTTTCTTATTGACAATAAATCTGCTTACGTTTTATTTGATTCGGGTGCGGATAGAAGCTATATGAGTAGAGATTTTTGTGCTAAATTAAGTTGTCCATTGACACCTTTGGATAGTAAATTTTTACTCGAATTAGCAAATGGTAAATTAATTTCAGCAGATAATATATGTCGGAATCGAGAAATTAAACTGGTTAGCGAAACATTTAAGATTGATTTGATACCAGTAGAGTTAGGGAGTTTTGATGTGATAATCGGTATGGACTGGTTGAAAGAAGTGAAAGCAGAGATCGTTTGTTACAAAAATGCAATTCGCATTATACGAGAAAAAAGAAAACCCTTAATGGTGTACGGAGAAAAGGGCAACACGAAGCTACATCTTATTAGTAATTTGAAAGCACAAAAACTAATAAGAAAAGGTTGCTATGCTATTTTAGCACACGTCGAGAAAGTACAAACTGAAGAAAAGAGCATCAATGATGTTCCCATTGCAAAAGAATTTCCCGATGTATTTCCGAAAGAATTACCGGGATTACCCCCACATCGATCCGTTGAATTTCGAATAGATCTTGTACCAGGAGCTGCACCAATAGCTCGTGCTCCTTACAGACTCGCACCCAGCAAGATGAAAGAACTGCAAAGCCAATTACAAGAACTTTTAGAGCATGGTTTCATTCGACCAAGCACATCACCGTGGGGAGCTCCTGTTTTGTTTGTCAAGAAGAAAGATGGTACATTCAGGTTGTGTATCGACTACCGAGAGTTGAACAAACTTACCATCAAGAACCGCTACCCACTACCGAGAATCGACGACTTATTTGATCAACTACAAGGCTCGTCTGTTTATTCAAAGATTGACTTACGTTCCGGGTATCATCAAATGCGGGTGAAAGAAGATGATATTCCAAAGACTGCTTTCAGAACACGTTACGGTCATTACGAGTTTATGGTCATGCCATTTGGTTTAACTAATGCACCAGCTGTGTTCATGGACCTTATGAACCGAGTGTGTGGACCATACCTTGACAAGTTTGTCATTGTTTTCATTGATGATATACTTATTTACTCAAAGAATGACCAAGAACACGGTGAACATTTGAGAAAGGTGTTAGAAGTATTGAGGAAGGAAGAATTGTACGCTAAATTTTCAAAGTGTGCATTTTGGTTGGAAGAAGTTCAATTCCTCGGTCACATAGTGAACAAAAAAGGTATTAAGGTGGATCCGGCAAAGATAGAAACTGTTGAAAAGTGGGAAACCCCGAAAACTCCGAAACACATACGCCAGTTTTTAGGACTAGCTGGTTACTACAGAAGGTTCATCCAAGACTTTTCCAGAATAGCAAAACCCTTGACTGCATTAACGCATAAAGGGAAGAAATTTTGAATGGAATGATGAACAAGAGAAAGCGTTTCAGTTATTGAAGAAAAAGCTAACTACGGAACCTATATTGTCATTGCCTGAAGGGAATGATGATTTTGTGATTTATTGTGACGCATCAAAGCAAGGTCTCGGTTGTGTATTAATGCAACGAACGAAGGTGATTGCTTATGGGTCTAGACAATTGAAGATTCACGAACAAAATTATACAACGCATTATTTGGAATTAGGCGCGGTTGTTTTTGCATTAAAGACTTGGAGGCACTACTTATATGGGGTCAAAAGTATTATATATACCGACCACAAAAGTCTTCAACACATATTTAATCAGAAACAACTGAATATGAGGCAGCGTAGGTGGATTGAATTATTGAATGATTACGACTTTGAGATTCGTTACCACCCGGGGAAGGCAAATGCGGTAGACGATGCCTTAAGCAGGAAAGACAGAGAACCCATTCGAGTAAAATCTATGAATATAATGATTCATAATAACCTTACTACTGAAATAAAGGAGGCACAACAAGGAGTTTTAAAAAATGGAAATTTAAAGGATGAAGTACCCAAAGGATCGGAGAAGCATCTTAATATTCGGGAAGACGGAACCCGGTATAGGGCTGAAAGGATTTGGGTACCAAAATTTGGAGATATGAGAGAAATGGTACTTAGAGAAGCTCATAAAACCAGATACTCAATACATCCTGGAACGGGGAAGATGTACAAGGATCTCAAGAAGCATTTTTGGTGGCCGGGTATGAAAGCCGATGTTGCTAAATACGTAGGAGAATGTTTGACGTGTTCTAAGGTCAAAGCTGAGCATCAGAAACCATCAGGTCTACTTCAACAACCCGAAATCCCGGAATGGAAATGGGAAAACATTACCATGGATTTCATCACTAAATTGCCAAGGACTGCAAGTGGTTTTGATACTATTTGGGTAATAGTTGATCGTCTCACCAAATCAGCACACTTCCTGTCAATAAGAGAAGATGACAAGATGGAGAAGTTAGCAAGACTGTATTTGAAGGAAGTCGTCTCCAGACATGGAATACCAATCTCTATTATCTCTGATAGGGATGGCAGATTTATTTCAAGATTCTGGCAGACATTACAGCAAGCATTAGGAACTCGTCTAGACATGAGTACTGCCTATCATCCTCAAACTGATGGGCAGAGCGAAAGGACGATACAAACACTTGAAGACATGCTACGATCATGTGTTATTGATTTCGGAAACAGTTGGGATCGACATCTACCGTTAGCAGAATTTTCCTACAACAACAGCTACCATTCAAGCATTGAGATGGCGCCGTTTGAAGCACTTTATGGTAGAAAGTGCAAGTCTCCGATTTGTTGGAGTGAAGTGGGGGATAGACAGATTACGGGTCCGGAGATTATACAAGAAACTACCGAGAAGATCATCCAAATTCAACAACGGTTGAAAACCGCCCAAAGTCGACAAAAGAGCTACGCTGACATCAAAAGAAAAGATATAGAATTTGAAATTGGAGAGATGGTCATGCTTAAAGTTGCACCTTGGAAAGGCGTTGTTCGATTTGGTAAACGAGAGAAATTAAATCCAAGGTATATTGGACCATTCAAGATTATTGATCGTGTCGGACCAGTAGCTTACCGACTTGAGTTACCTCAACAACTCGCGGCTGTACATAACACTTTCCACGTCTCGAATTTGAAGAAATGTTTTGCTAAAGAAGATCTCACTATTCCGTTAGATGAAATCCAAATCAACGAAAAACTCCAATTCATCGAAGAACCCGTCGAAATAATGGATCGTGAGGTTAAAAGACTTAAGGAAAACAAGATAACAATTGTTAAGGTTCGATGGAATGCTCGTAGAGGACCCGAGTTCACCTGGGAGCATGAAGATCAGATGAAGAAGAAATACCCGCATCTATTTCCAGAAGATTCGTCAACACCTTCAACAGCTTAAAATTTCGGGACGACATTTATTTAACGGGTAGGTACTGTAGTGACCCGAACTTTTCCATGTTTATATATATTAATTGAGATCGATATTTACATGATTAAATGTTTCAAACATGTTAAGCAATCAAACTTGTTAAGACTTGATTAATTGAAATATGTTTCATATAGACAATTGACCACCCAAGTTGACCGGCGATTCACGAACGTTAAAACTTGTAAAAACGACATGACGATATATATATGGATATACATATGGTTAACATGAGATTATGATAAGTAAGTATCTCCATAAGTATATTAACAATGAGTTATATACATATAAACAAGACTACTAACTTAAGGATTTCGAAACGAGACATATATGTAACGATTATCGTTGTAACGACATTTAAATGTATATATATCATATTAAGATATATTAATATATCATAATATCATGATAATATAATAATTTAACATCTCATTAGATATAATAAACAATGGGTTAACAACATTAATTGAGATCGTTAACTTAAAGGTTTCAAAACAACACTTACATGTAACGACTAACGATGACTTAACGACTCAGTTAAAATGTATATACATGTAGTGTATTTAGATGTATTAAAATACTTTTGGAAGACTTCAAGACATATATCAAAACACTCATACTTAACAAAAATGGTTACAGTTACTTTCCCATTCTTTTCTTTCATCAAGAATTCTAGTCGTATTCTTACCCGTATTATACACAGCTTCAAAACATACTTACTATGGGTATATACCAATAGGAACTAGCATGGGATTCAAATCTTGATTATGTCATGTATGACTAATCAATTTTAACTTCTACCATGAGCTATTCAACTAACTAGAACACCTTTTAACCCCACTCACCACTCACCAATTACCACTCATCATTTACTCCATTTCACTTCCAATTCTCTTTCTAATTCTCTCTCAACACACACACACACTATTATGAACGTATTTTTCCAGTAGTTAATCATCATCTTCATCAAAAATCACTTCAAGAATCAAGCTATAATCATCATAGGAAGAACACTTCAAGAACACTTCAAAAATCCCTTCAAGTTTACTAATTTACTTCCAAGCTTTCTAATCCATTCCAAGTAATCATCTAAGATCAAGAAACCTTTGTTATATACAGTAGGTTATCTTTTTTATTCAAGGTAATATTTATATTCAAACTTTGATTCAATTTCTATAACTATAAACTATCTTAATTCGAGTAAAAATCTTACTTGAACTTGTTTTTGTGTCATGATCCTACTTCAAAAACTTTCAAGCCATCCAAGATCCTTTGAAGCTAGATCATTTCTTGTCACTTCCAGTAGGTTTACCTACTAAACTTGAGGTAGTAATGATGTTCATAACATCATTCGATTCATATATATAAAACTATCTTATTCGAAGGTTTAAACTCGTAATCACTAGAACATAGTTTAGTTAATTCTAAACTTGTTCGCAAACAAAAGTTAATCCTTCTAACTTGACTTTTAAAATTAACTAACCACATGTTCTATATCTATATGATATGCTAACTTAATGATTTAAAACCTGGAAACACGAAAAACACCGTAAAACCGGATTTACGCCGTCGTAGTAACACCGCGGGCTGTTTTAGGTTAGTTAATTAAAAACTATGATAAACTTTGATTTAAAAGTTGTTATTCTGAGAAAATGATTTTTATTATGAACATGAAACTATATCCAAAAATCATGGTTAAACTCAAAGTTGAAGTATGTTTTTCAAAATGGTCATCTAGACGTCGTTTTTTCGACTAAAATGACTACCTTTACAAAAACGACTTGTAACTTATATTTCCGACTATAAACCTATACCTTTTCTATTTAGATTAATAAAATAGACTTCAATATGAAACCATAGCAATTTTATTCACTCAAAACGGATTTAAAACGAAGAAGTTATGGGTAAAACAAGATTGGATATTTTTTTTGATTTGTAGCTACGGGAAATATTGTAACAATTCTATACAAATCATATCCTAGCTAACTTATGTTGTATTACACATGTATTCTAATATATTATGTAATCTTGGGATACCATAGACACGTATAGAATGTTTCGACCTATCATGTCGACCCATCTATATAATATATTTTGGAACAACCATAGACACTCTATATGCAGTAATGTGGGAGTTAGCTATACAGGGTTGAGGTTGATTCCAAAATAATATATATAGTTTGAGTTGTGATCAATACTGAGGCTTGTATACACTGGGTCGTGGATTGATCCAAGATAATTTATATTGATTTATTTCTGTACATCTAACTGTGGACAACTAGCTGTAGGTTACTAATGAGGACAGCTGACTTAATAAACTTAAAACAGTAAAACGTATTAAAAATATTGTAAATATATTTTGAACATACTTTGATATATATGTACATATTTGTTATAGGTTCGTGAATCGATCTGTGGCCAAGTCTTATTTTCGAGGAAAGAAATATATGTGAAAGTGAGTTATAGTCCCACTTTTAAAATCTAATATTTTTGGGATGAGAATACATGCAGGTTTTATAAATGATTTACAAAATAGACACAAGTATATGAAACTACATTCTATGGTTGAATTATCGAAATCGAATATGCCCCTTTTTATTAAGTCTGGTAATCTAAGAATTAGGTAACAGACACCCTAATTGACGCGAATCCTAAAGATAGATCTATTGGGCCTAACAAACCCCATCCAAAGTACCAGATGCTTTAGTACTTTGAAATTTATATCATATCCGAAGGGTGTCCCGAAATGATGGGGATATTCTTATATATGCATCTTGTTAATGTCGGTTACCAGGTGTTCACCATATGAATGAATTTTTATCTCTATGTATGGGATGTGTATTGAAATATGAAATCTTGTGGTCTATTGTTACGATTTGATATATATAGGTTAAACCTATAACTCACCAACATTTTTGTTGATGTTTAAAGCATGTTTATTCTCAGGTGAATATTAAGAGCTTCCGCTGTTGCATACTAAAATAAGAACAAGATTTGGAGTCCATGTTTGTATGATATTGTGTAAAAACTGCATTCAAGAAACTGATTTCGATATAACATATTTGTATTGTAAACCATTATGTAATGGTCGTGTGTAAACAGGATATTTTAGATTATCATTATTTGATAATCTACGTAAAGCTTTTTAAACCTTTATTTATGAAATAAAGGTTATGGTTTGTTTTAAAAATGAATGCAGTCTTTGAAAAACGTCTCATATAGAGGTCAATACCTAGCAACGAAATCAATTAATATGGAACGTTTTTAATCAATAAGAACGGGACATTTCATCAAGAAGATGTGAGTTCACACGAGCCCGCTTCTATACAGAAGGCAAGTCGAATGGCTCATAAACTCATAAATCAGATTGAGGGAAGAATTAAAGAGCAGGCGGCTGAAGAAGCCAACACGAAACAACTCAAGAGGAAGTAGGAGAAAACGGTGACAAGAGTCACCAGTACAACAACAACAACAACAACAATTACAACCACAATCGCAACAACTATCCCAACAACCTCAACAACAATCGCAACAATAATTGCAATCCTAACAATAACTACAACAAACATCCCAACAACAACTACAATAACCATTTCAACAACAATAACAATCCCAACAACAACCTCAATAACAACAACGGCAACAAAAACCAAAAACAGCCATGTCATAGGTGTGAAGAAAATCATAAGGGGTTTTGCACGACATTTTGCAACAGATGTAAAAGAAATGGTCATAGCGCGACAAAGTGTGAGGTCTACGGACCAAAGTTTAACAGAACTAAAGGAACAAATAATGTCGGAACAAGTAATGCCGAAACGAATAGTGTCGGAGCAAGTAATACCAACGCTGTTTGTTATAAATGTGGAAAACTGGGCCACATTATTAGAAATTGCCCGAATCAGGGGAATACTAATGGGCAGGTCCGTGGAAGAGTTTTCAATATTAATGCGGCAGAAGCACAGGAAGACCCGGAGCTTGCTACGGGTACGTTTCTTATTGACGATAAATCTTCTTATGTTTTATTTGATTCGGGTGCGGATAGAAGCTATATGAGTAGAGAATTTTGTGCTAAATTAAGTTGCCCATTGACGCCTTTGGATAGTAAATTTTTACTCGAATTAGCAAACGGTAAATTAATTTCAGCAGATAATATATGTCGGGAGAGAGAAATTAAACTGGGGGATGAAACGTTTAAAATTGATTTAATACCATTCGAGTTAGGGAGTTTTGATGTAATAATTGGCATGGACTGGTTGAAAAAGGTGAGAGCATAGGTCGTTTGTTACAAAAATGCGATTCGCATTATGCGTGAAAAAGGAAAACCTTTAATGGTGTACGGAGAAAAGAACAACGCGAAATTAAATCTTATTTGTAGTTTGAAGGCACAAAAACTAATAAGAAAAGGTTGTTACGTCATTCTAGCACACATCGAGGAAGTTAAACCTGAAGAAAAGAACATCAGTGATGTTCCCGTCGCAAAAGAATTTCCCGATGTATTTCTGAAAGAATTACCGGGATTACCCCCACATCGATCCATTGAATTTCAAATAGACCTTGTACCAGGAGCTGCACCAATAGCTCGTGCTCCATACAGACTCGCACCCAGCGAAATGAAAGAATTACAAAGTCAGTTACAGGAACTTTTAGAGCGTGGTTTCATTCGACCTAGCACATCACCATGGGGAGCTCCTGTTTTGTTTGTCAAGAAGAAAGATGGTACATTCAGGTTGTGTATCAACTATCGAGAGTTGAACAAACTTACCATTCAGAACCGCTACCCACTACCGAGAATCGACGACTTATTTGATCAACTACAAGGCTCGTCTGTTTATTCGAAGATCGATTTACGTTCTGGATATCATCAAATGCGGGTGAAGGAGGATGATATTCCAAAGACTGCTTTTAGGACGCGTTACGGTCATTACGAGTTTATGGTTATGCCGTTTGGATTGACTAACGCACTAGCTGTGTTCATGGACCTCATGAACTTAGTGTGTGGGCCATATCTTGACAAGTTTATCATTGTTTTCATCGATGACATACTTATTTACTCGAAGAATGATCAAGAGCATGAAGAATATTTGAGAAAAGTGCTAGAGTTGCTGAGAAAAGAAAAACTGTACGCTAAGACTTTTCCAGAATAGCAAAACCCTTGACTGCATTAACGCATAAAGGGAAGAAATTTGAATGGAAAGATGAACAAGAGAAAGCGTTTCAATTGTTAAAGAAAAAGTTAACAACGGAACCTATATTGTCATTACCTGAAGGGAATGATGATTTTGTGATACATTATGACGCCTCAAAGCAAGGTCTCGGTTGTGTATTAATGTAACGAACGAAAGTAATTGCTTATGCGTCTAGACAATTGAAGATTTACGAACAGAATTATACGACGCATGATTTGGAATTAGGCGCGGTTGTTTTTGCATTAAAGACTTGCAGGCACTACTTATATGGGGTCAAAAGTATTATATATACCGACCACAAAAGTCTTCAACACATATTTAATCAGAAACAACTGAATATGAGGCAGCGTAGGTGGATTGAATTGTTGAATGATTACGACTTTGAGATTCGTTACCACCCGGGGAAGGAAAATGTGGTAGCCGATGCCTTAAGCAGAAAGGACAGAGAACCCATTCGAGTAAAAGCTATGAATATAATGATTCACACTAACCTTACTACTCAAATAAAGGAGGCGCAACAAGGAGTTTTAAAAGAGGGAAATTTAAAGGATGAAATACCCAAAGGATCGGAGAAGCATCTTAATATTCAGGAAGATGGAACCCGGTATAGGGCTAAAAGAATTTGGGTACCAAAATTTGGAGATATGAGAGAAATGGTACTTAGAGAAGCTCATAAAACCAGATACTCAATACATCCTGGAACGGGGAAGATGTACAAGGATCTCAAGAAATATTTTTGGTGGCCAGGTATGAAAGCCGATGTTGCTAAATACGTAGGGGAATGTTTGACGTATTCTAAGGTCAAAGCGGAGCATCAGAAACCATCAGGTCTACTTCAACAACCCGAAATCCCGGAATGGAAATGGGAAAACATTACCATGGATTTCATCACTAAATTGCCAAGGACTGCAAGTGGTTTTGATACTATTTGGGAAATAGTTGATCGTCTCACCAAATCAGCACACTTCCTGCCAATAAGAGAAGATGACAAGATGGAGAAGTTAGCACGACTGTATTTGAAGAAAGTCATCTCCAGACATGGAATACCAATCTCTATTATCTCTGATAGGGATGGCAGATTTATTTCAAGATTCTGGCAGACATTACAGCAAGCATTAGGAACTCGTCTAGACATGAGTACTGCCTATCATCCACAAACTGATGGGCAGAGCAAAAGGACGATACAAACGCTTGAAGACATGCTACGAGCATGTGTTATTGATTTCAGAAATAGTTGGGATCGACATCTACCGTTAGCAGAATTTTCCTACAACAACAGCTACCATTCAAGCATTGAGATGGCGCTGTTCGAAGCACTTTATGGTAGAAAGTGCAGGTCTGCAATTTGTTGGAGTGAAGTGGGGGATAGACAGATTACGGGTCCAGAAATAATACAAGAAACTACCGAGAAGATCATCCAAATTTAACAACGGTTGAAAACCACCCAAAGTCGACAAAAGAGCTACGCCGACATTAAAAGAAAAGATATAGAATTTGAAATTGGAGAGATGGTCATGCTTAAGGTTACACCTTGGAAAGGCGTTGTTCGATTTGGTAAACGAGAAAAATTAAATCCAAGGTATATTGGACCATTCAAGATTATTGATCGTGTCGGACCAGTAGCTTACCGACTTGAGTTACCTCAGCAACTCACGGCTGTACATAACATTTTCCACGTCTCGAATTTGAAGAAATGTTTTGCTAAAGAAGATCTCACTATTCCGTTAGACGAAATCCAAATCAACGAAAAACTTCAATTCATCGAAGAACCCGTCGAAATAATGGATCGTGAGGTTAAAAGACTTAAACAAAACAAGATACCAACTGTTAAGGTTCGATAGAATGCTCGTAGAGGACCCGAGTTCACCTGGGAATGAGAAGATTAGATGAAGAAGAAATACCCGCACTTATTTCCAGAAGATACGTCAACACCTCCAACTGCTTAAAATTTTGGGACGAAATTTATTTAACGGGTAGGTACTGTAGTGACCCGAACTTTTCCATGTTTATATATATTAAATGAAATTGATATTTACATGATTAAGTGTTTCCAACATGTTAAGCAATCAAACTTGTTAAGACTTGATTAATTGAAATAGGTTTCATATAGACAATTGACCACCCAAGTTGACCGTTGATTCACGAACGTTAAAACTTGTAAAAACTATATGATGACATATATATGATTATATATATAGTTAACATGATATTATGATAAGTAAGTATCTCATTAGGTATTTTAACAATGAGTTATATACATAAAATTGTGTTTATTGAATTAAGAAACTCGAAACGATATATATAACGATTATCGTTATAAACAACGTCTTACTAATTACATATGAATCATATTAAGATATTGTTACACTATGTTTAATCATGATAAATGATAAGTAAACATGTCATTATGTATATTAACAATGAACTACATATGTAAAAACAAGACTACTAACTTAAGGATTTCGAAACGAGACATATATGTAACGATTATCGTTGTAACGACATTTAAATGTATATATATCATATTAAGATATATTAATATATCATAATATCATGATAATATAATAATTTAACATCTCATTAGATATAATAAACATTGGGTTAACAATATTTAACAAGATCATTAACTTAAAGGTTTCAAATCAACATTTACATGTAACGACTAACGATGACTTAACGACTCAGTTAAAATGTATATACATGTAGTGTTTTAATATGTATTAATACACTTTTGAAAGACTTCAAGACACTTATCAAAATACTTCTACTTAACAAAAATGCTTACAATTACATCCTCGTTCAGTTTCATCAACAATTCTACTCGTATGCGCCCGAATTCGTACTCTTACAATACACAACTTTTAGATGTATGTACTATTGGTATATACACTCCAATGATCAGCTCTTAGCAGCCCATGTGAGTCACCTAACACATGTGGGAACCATCATTTGGCAACTAGCATGAAATATCTCATAAAATTACAAAAATATGAGTAATCATTCATGACTTATTTACATGAAAACAAAATTACACATCCTTTATATCTAATCCATATACCAACGACCAAAAATACCTACAAACACTTTTATTCTTCAATTTTCTTCATCTAAGTTATCTCTCTCAAGTCCTATCTTCAAGCTCTAAGTGTTCTTCATAAATTCTATAAGTTCTAGTTTCATAAAATCAAGAATACTTCCAAGTTTGCTAGCTTACTTCCAATCTTGTAAAGTGATCATCCAACTTCAAGAAATCTTTCTTATTTACAGTAAGATATCTTTCTAATACAAGGTAATACTCATATTCAAACTTTGATTCAATTTCTATAACTATAACAATCTTATTTCGAGTGGAAATCTTACTTGAACTTGTTTTCGTGTCATGATTCTGCTTCAAGAACTTTCAAGCCATCCAAGGATCCTTTGAAGCTAGATCTATTTTTCTCATTTCCAGTAGGTTTATCCATAAAACCTGAGGTAGTAATGATGTTCATAACATCATTCAATTCATATATATAAAACTACCTTATTCGAAGGTTTAAACTTGAAATCACTAGAACATAGTTTAGTTAATTCTAAACTTGTTCGCAAACAAAAGTTAATCCTTCTAAATTGACTTTTAAAATCAACTAAACACATGTTCTATATCTATATGATATGCTAACTTAATGATTTAAAACCGAAAAACACGAAAAACACCGTAAAACCGAATATACGCCGTTGTAGTAACACCGCGGGCTGTTTTGGGTTAGTTAATTAAAAACTATGATAAATCTTGATTTAAAAGTTGTTCTTCTGGAAAAATGATTTTTCTTATGAACAGGAAACTATATCCAAAAATCATGGTTAAACTCAAAGTGGAAGTATGTTTTCCAAAATGGTCATCTAGACGTCGTTCTTTCGACTGAAATGACTACCTTTACAAAAATGACTTGTAACCTGTAATTACGACTATAAAATTATACTTTTTCTGTATAGATTCATAAACTTAAGTTCAATATGAAACCATAGCAATTGGATTCACTCAAAACGGATTTAAAACAAAGAAGTTATGGGTAAAACAAGATTGATTATTTTTGCTTGTTGTAGCTACGTGAAAATTGGTAACAAATCTATATTAATCATATCCTAGCTAACTCATATTTTATTATACATGTATTCTAATATATTATGTAATCTTGGGATACCATAGACACGTATGCAAATGTTTTGACATATCATATCGACCCATCTATATATATTATTTGGAACAACCATAGACACTCTATATGCAGTAATGTTGGAGTTAGCTATACAGGGTTGAGGTTGATTCCAAAAATATATATAGTTTGAGTTGTGATCTAGCCTGAGAAATGTATACACTGGGTCGTGGATTGATTCAAGATAATATATATATATCGATTTATTTCTGTACATCTAATTATGGACAACTAGTTATAGGTTACTAACAAGGACAGCTGACTTAATAAACTTAAAACAGTAAAACGTATTAAAAATATTGTAAATATATTTTGAACATACTTTGATATATATGTACATATTTGTTATAGGTTCGTGAATCGGCCAGTGGCCAAGTCTTACTTCCCGACGAAGTAAAAATCTGTGAAAGTGAGTTATAGTCCCACTTTTAAAAACTAATATTTTGGGATGAGAATACATGCAGTTTTATAAATGTTTTATAAAATAGACACAAGTAAATGAAACTACATTATATGGGTGAATGATCGAAGCCGAATATGCCCCTTTTGCTTGGTAACCTAAGAATTAGTAAACCGATCTACTAATTGACGCGAATCCTAAAGATAGATCTATTGGGCCTAACGAACCCCATCCAAAGTACCGGATGTTTTAGTACTTCGAATTCGTTTTTATCATGTCCGAAGGATTTCCTGGAATGATAGGGGATATTCTTATATGCATCTTGTTAATGTCGGTTACCAGGTGTTCACCATATGAATGATTTTTATCTCTATGTATGGGATGTATATTGAAATATGAAATCTTGTGGTCTATTATTATGATTTGATAATATATAGGTTAAACCTATAACTCACCAACATTTTTGTTGACGTTTTAAGCATGTTTATTCTCAGGTAATTATTAAGAACTTCCGCTATTGCATACTAAAATAAGGACAAGATTTGGAGTCCATGCTTGTATGATATTATGTAAAAACTGCATTCAAGAAACTTATTTTTGATGTAATATATTCTTATTGTAAACTATTATGTAATGGTCGTGTGTAAACGGTATATTATAGATTATCATTATTTGATAATCTACGTAATGCTTTTTAAACCTTTATAGATAAAATAAAGGTTATGGTTGTTTTAAAAATGAATGCAGTCTTTGAAAAACGTCTCATATAGAGGTCAAAACCTCGCGACGAAATCAATTAATATGGAACGTTTATAATCAACATGAACGGGACATTTCAGTTGGTATCCGAGCATTGGTCTTAGAGAACCAGAAAATTGCATTAGTGTGTCTTACCGAGTTTGTTAGGATGCATTAGTGAGTCTGGACTTCGACCGTGTTTTTCTTCAAAAACGATTGCTTAACATTTTTTTTGTTGGAAACTATATATTATTAACATGTAAATATTATGTGATATATTAATCTCTTAACGTGTTTGATATTGTGTGATAGATGTCTACCTCTAGTGCAAATCCCATTGATTCACCTAATAATAATGAAGAGTCGAATATATTTTGGGAAGATTCACAAATTCCCGAAGAGGAACCGGAAGAGGAGGAACCGGAAGAGGAGGAACCGGAAGAAGAGGAACCGGAAGAGGATGAATCGGAAGAGGAGGAACCAGAAGAAGAAGAGGTTCCGGAGGAAGAAATATTGATAATATTGATAATAATAATAATAATAATAATAATAATAATAATAATAATAATAATAATAATAATAATAATAATAATAATAATAATAATAATAATAATAATAATAATAATAATAATAATAATAATAATAATAATAATAATAATAATAAAATTGAGTAAACTACCTTTAAGCTTTTCCTAAAAAAAAAGTCTTAGACAGGGCTCGAACTCACGACCTCCCGCTAACTCGACATCTCCCCTAACCATCCCTCCATTCCTTTTTCCTTGAATTAGTTCACTATTTAATTATAATAAACCCGTATTTTCTTTTTCAAGCCCAACAACAGTCAAGTACACGGCCCAACAGCAAGCACAAGTCCAACAGCAGCTTTTTTTTGCTAATTAAAAATATAATGCCGTCACCTAGTTTCGAACCCATGACCTCTAGCTCAACACACAACTCCTTAACCACTGCACCATCTGTTTGTATCTGTCTTAACTAGGATTTTAAATCCTATTAACTAGTTTCCTGTATTCATTTTCTTCTTCCTAACATCAACTATAATCATCATTATCTCATCATCTATATGTATTATCATAATCATAATACATATTATCTTCTCGATCTCGTTCATCATAATATTCGAATCACCACATCATCTTTCATCATGTATTCATGATCATCATCGACATTAACCATCATTATACGTGTTTCATTAACATCATCATCGATATTATCACAAAATCATCATCATCATCTCCTCTTCTCGTCGTTCATTAAACTATCCGTCATCATCACCTCACGACATCACGGATTCATCATCGAGCATAAACATATAAATATCATCATACGTTCTTCTTATCAATCCCTCATCATTCTTCGTTGTTATAGTAAGAAATGGAAAAAAAAAAAATTACAAGCATAGCAGCGACTGTAGCAGCTTTTCTGTTACATTAGGGTGACGACTGAAAAGAAAAGAAAAACGAAAGAGAAAAGAAAAAAATGGAGTAAACAGCAACGGTTATCATTGTTATACTATTCATCGTCTTCCTTAAAGCATCACCATTGTTGTCGAAAAAATAGAAACACACAAGTAGTTTGTAGTAGTGGCATGGTGATGGTTTGCGATGGTGATGATCTGAAACAAAACAGTATAGCTGCAATAGCAGCTTCTTCAATCGAAACAGAAATATTTAGTAGCTGCAGTTATTGATGGTTGGTTTGCTTTCGAACAAAAATAGGTGCACAGAGGTTACGATGGTGGTTGTTTCAATGGTGAGCAAATGGGTTTTGATGGTGAGGTTTGGGTGAGTTACAACCGAAAGCAACAGTAGCAGCACTCATGATGGTTTATGGTGGTTTAGTGATGGTGATTTCGTAGGTGGTTTGGACAGAAACGAAAGAAAGAAAGAAAGGGAGAGAGTGATAGAGAGTTGTTCTTGTGGTGTTAAATGGTGGTTCTTAGTGGTGGACGGTGGTGGCAACCGGAGAAGGTGGTGGGGGCGACAAGGTGATGGCGGGTTCGGATGGTTGTGGTGATATCATAATCTAAGCTTTGTATAGTATATAAACTCTTATCTCAATATATAGAAATTAGATAGTTGATGATATGATGCAAGAACAAACACAGTACCAATGTAATATTATAATCAATCATAAATTAAACGTGTGTATCCTAATAGTTAACTCTACCGACACTTATTTTCGGACTGGGGATCGTCCTCCGTTATTAAACAGTGGCGGATAAAAGCTCTCAGAAAAATCCCATATTTTTAAATTAGCTATATTTATTTATTTTGATCATTATGGTATAAAATTCAATCATTAATTTGTTAAATAAAAATTACATCAACTCTCTCTCTCAATTCTGGGTAAATATAAAAAGTGTTAAAACTTAACAAATAGTTCCTAAATACATTTTTAATAAGCCTAAAATTTATAAAACTCATTTTCGTATCACCTTTTATTTTAAAATCATATAAGTTTGAATTTAGTTTGCTTAATATCAATAGAAACATCAAACGAGTATTACAATCATTTAATATTTATTTTTAATATACTTTATTTATATATAGGGATATATTTTAAATAATAATAATTAATTATTATAATATCCTATTTTAATTTTATTAATTCTTTAATAACAACAATATATAATACTTCAAATTATATTTCGAATTATTATTTATATATACATACACACATATCTATTTACAATTAATTGTTCGTGAATCGTCGAGAGCAGTCGAAGGTCAATTGCATTCATGAAAATAGTTCAAAATTTTTAAGACTCAACCTAACAGACTTTGCTTATCGTGTCAAAATCATATAAAGATTAAGTTTAAATTTGGTCGAAAATTCTCGGGTCGTCACAGTACCTACCTGTTAAAGAAATTTCGTCCCGAAATTTGATTGGGATGGTCATGGTTGACAATAAGTATGTCTTCATGACGCATACGAGCTAGAAATTAGAGTTTCTATCATCAGCGAGTAATATGGATAAAACAATTGGTTCATGTGAAGCGTACAGAAGCTATCACAAACGAGTGAAATGAGTAAATGTAGGTTCGTCTTAACCGGTGACGTAGTCACGGTTGATTTCCAGAACACAAGGGATATAGAGGAAATCTTCGAAATCTAAATAAGATTTGATTCTTTGGAAATTAAGGAAATTAGGATCCTCTTTGGTTAAATGCGATAATCTGTCTCGATTGTTCTGTCTGATATTTCACTATAAATCCACCCTCTTCATTTCCTTTATATTTTGGAGTTCCATACTTTTGTTTTCTCTTCCCGACTTTAAGTCAAGCGAATAATGATCCAGAAATTGTAGATATGAAATTTCGAATGAACATGACTGATGTTCTAACAGAGATTCTAATAACACGGTCTTGATTGGTTAAATTACTTGAATCATGAATGTTAGAACTATCAAGAATATATGTTCTTGATATGTTTAGAGATTAGATGGAATGTAAGAGTCATGTAACATGGCACATGATGATGTTATGATCTGTGAATCACCACGTTCTAATAGAAACTCAGCATGACTTACTGTAATATAATCACGTTGATCAAGTGTCATTATATTATACTAACTCATGCTTCAGTTCCCAACACTACTTCAATAACATTCATATTTTAAGTTCGAATTTTTCAGAATTTAGAAACTAAAACAGTTTTCTTTCTGATGTAACACTGATATCGCGAAGAGATAATTGATTTCAGATAAGAATAGTTATGAAAATATCTTCAGAAATATAGAGGATATTTATAATGAAAGATACGATAATATCTTAAAATTTCTAATATCGATGGATGATGAGGAAGATTTATTCGTAAAAGTGTAGAGTCAGGAGCAAGTTATTCATTAATGACTTCAGCAGATACTGAATCATTTGGATTCTTTGAAGGCAAGTTTAGTCTTTGTGATTTGTCCACAGCCTCCTTCATAGTTTGCTCAATCCATTTTCCAGTTCCAACATTTCTGAGCTTTGCCAACATACTGTTCTTTATCATCTAACTTCCGATGATTAAGGTCATTTACGATTGTCTATAGTTTCTGCTGCTTCATTCAGCTTTTTCAAACTTTGAAGTGTTGATTCGTAGAATGGGTGCTTTTCAGAATTTTCAGATTGTAAGATCATAATTATAAGAGATAAAGGTTATATGTATACATATAACTGTTGATGTAGAAACGCTGCGAGATTCAAACTACTGATTGCTGATTCTCGGTAATTGGTATGGCAATTCTCGTTTCAAGATGCGGATGAGTATATGATAGGGTTTTAATGAACAATTATAATGGTTCTTCGGAGATACTTAAGTCAATGAGTAATGAAGTTGCTGGTAAGTGTATCGCTAATGTGGTGGAATATAAACGGTGTAGTGACCCGAACTTTTCCATATTTATTTATATCAATTGAATTTGATAATTACATGATTAAGTGTTTCCAACATGTTAAGCAATCAAACTTGTTAAGACTTGATTAATTTAAATAGGTTTCATATAGACAATTGACCACCCAAGTTGACCGGTGATTCACGAACGTTAAAACTTGTAAAAACTATATGATGACATATATATGATTATATATATATAGTTAACATAATATTATGATAAGTAAGTATCTCATTAGGTATTTTAACAATGAGTTATATACATAAAATTGAGTTTATTGAATTAAGAAACTCGAAACGATTATCGTTATAACAACGTCTTACTAAATACATATGAATCATATTAAGATATTGATACACTATGTTTAATCATGATAAATGATAAGTAAACATGTCATTAAGTGTATTAACAATGAACTACATATGTAAAAACAAGACTACTAACTTAATGATTTCGAAACGAGACATATATGTAACGATTATCGTTGTAACAACATTTAACTATATCTATATCATACTAAGATATATTAATATATCATAATATCATGATAATGTAATAATTTAACATCTCTTTAGATATTATAAACAATGGGTTAACAACATTTAACAAGATCGTTAACCTAAAGGTTTCAAAACAACATTTACATGTAACGACTAACGATGACTTAACGACTCAGTTAAAATGTATATACATGTAATGTTTTAATATGTATTCATATACTTTTGAAAGACTTAAAGACACTTATACAAATACTTCTACTTAACAAAAATGCTTACAATTACATCCTCGTTCAGTTTCATCCACAATTCTACTCGTATGCACCGGTATTCGTACTCGTACAATACACAAATTTTAGATGTATGTACTATTGGTATATACACTCCAATGATCAGCTCTTAGCAGCCCATGTGAGTCACCTAACACATGTGGGAACCATCATTTGGTAACTAGCATGAAATATCTCATAAAATTACAAAAATATTAGTAATCATTCATGACTTATTTACATGTAAACAAAATTACACATCCTTTATATCTAATCCATATACCAATGACCAAAAACACCTACAAACACTTTAATTCTTCAATTTTCTTCATCTAATTGATCTCTCTCAAGTTCTATCTTCAAATTCTAAGTGTTCTTCATAAATTCTATAAGTTCTAGTTTCATAAAATCAAGAATACTTCCAAGTTTGCTAGCTTACTTCCAATCTTGTAAAGTGATCATCCAACCTCAAGAAATATTTCTTATTTATAGTAAGATATCTTTCTAATATAAGGTAATACTCATATTCAAACTTTGATTCAATTTCTATAACTATAACAATCTTATTTCGAGTGGAAATCTTACTTGAACTTGTTTTCGTGTCATGATTCTGCTTCAAGAACTTTCAAGCCATCCAAGGATCCTTTGAAGCTAGAACTATTTTTCTCATTTCCAGTAGGTTTATCCATAAAACCTGAGGGTAATGATATTCATAACATCATTCGATTCATATATATAAAACTACCTTATTCGAAGGTTTAAACTTGAAATCACTAGAACATAGTTTAGTTAATTCTAAACTTGTTCGCAAACAAAAGTTAATCTTTCTAACTTGACTTTTAAAATCAACTAAACACATGTTCTATATCTATATAATATGCTAACTTAATGATTTAAAACCTGGAAACACGAAAAACACCGTAAAACCGGACATACGCTGTCGTAGTAACACCGCGGGCTGTTTTGGGTTTGATAATTAAGAACTATGATAAACTTTAATTTAAAAGTTGTTCTTATGGGAAAATTATTTTTCTTATGAACATGAAACTATATCCAAAAATCATGGTTAAACTCAAAGTGGAAGTATGTTTTTCAAAATGGTCATCAAGACGTCGTTCTTTCGACTGAAATGACTACCTCTTACAAAAATGACTTGTAACTTATATTTCTGACTATAAACCTATACTTTTTCTGTTTAGATTCATAAAATAGAGTTCAATATAAAACCATAGCAATTTGATTCACTCAAAACGGATTTAAAACGAAGAAGTTATGGGTAAAACAAGATTGGATATTTTTTGATTGTTGTAGCTACGGGAAATATTGTAACAATTCTATACAAATCATATCCTAGCTAACTTATATTGTATTATACATGTATTCTAATATATTATTTAATCTTGGGATACCATAGACATGTATGCAAATGTTTTGACATATCATATCGACCCATATATATATATATATATATTATTTGGAACAACCATAGACACTCTATATTCAGTAATGTTTGAGTTAGCTATACTGGGTTGAAGTTGATTCCAAAAATATATATACTTTGAGTTGTGATCTAGCCTGAGACGTGTATACACTGGGTCGTGGATTGATTCAAGATAATATATATCAATTTATTTCTGTACATCTAACTATGGACAACTAGTTGTAGGTTACTAACGAGGACAGCTGACTTAATAAACTTAAAACATCAAAATGTATTAAAAATATTGTAAATATATTTTAAACATACTTTGATATATATATATATATATATATATATATATATATATATATATATATATATATATATATATATATATATATATATATATATATATATATATATATATATATATATATATATATGTTATAGGTTCGTGAATCGACCAGTGGCCAAGTCTTACTTCCGACAAAGTAAAAATCTGTGAAAGTTAGTTATAGTCCCACTTTTAGAATCTAATATTTTGGGATGAGAATACATGCAGTTTTATAAATGTTTTATGAAATAGACACAAGTAATTGAAACTACATTATATGGGTGAATGATCGAAGCCGAATATGCTCCTTTTGCTTGGTAGCCTAAGAATTAGTAAACCAATCTACTAATTGATGTGAATCCTAAAGATAGATCTATTGGGCCTAACGAACCCCATTCAAAGTACCGGATGCTTTAGTACTTCGAATTCGTTTTTATCATGTCCGAAGGATTTCCCGGAATGATAGGGGATATTCTTATATGCATCTTGTTAATGTCGGTTACCAGGTGTTCACCACATGAATGATTTTTATCTCTATGTATGGGATGTATATTGAAATATGAAATCTTGTGGTCTATTATTATGATTTGATAATATATAGGTTAAACCTATAACTCACCAACATTTTTGTTGACATTTTAAGCATGTTTATTCTCAGGTGATTATTAAGAGCTTCCGCTGTTGCATACTAAAATAAGGACAAGATTTGGAGTCCATGCTTGTATGATATTATGTAAAAACTGCATTCAAGAAACTTATTTTTGATGTAATATATCTTATTGTAAACCATTATGTAATGGTCATGTGTAAACGGTATATTTTAGATTATTATTATTTGATAATCTAAGTAATACTTTTTAAACCTTTATAGATAAAATAAAGGTTATGGTTGTTTTAAAAATGAATGCAGTCTTTGAAAAACGTCTCATATAGAGGTCAAAACCTCGCAACGAAATCAATTAATATGGAACGTTTATAATTAATATGAACGGGACATTTCAGTTGGTATCCGAGCGTTGGTCTTAGAGAACCAGAAATTTGCATTAGTGTGTCTTATCGAGTTTGTTAGGATACATTAGTGAGTCTGGACTTCGACCGTGTTTTCTTTAAAAACGATTGCTTAACACTTTTGTTGGAAACTATATATTATTAACATGTAAATATTATGTGATATATTAACCTCTTAATGTGTTTGATATTGTGTGATAGATGTCTACCACTAGTACAAATCCCATCGATTCACCTAATAATAATGAAGAGTCGAATATATTTTGGGAAGATTCACAAATTCCCGAAGAGGAACCAGAAGAAGAGGAACCGGAAGAGGAGGAACCGGAAGAGGAGGAACCGGAAGAAGAGGAACCGAAAGTGGAGGAACCGAAAGAGGAGGAACTGGAAGAAGAAGAGGTTCCAGAGGAAGAAATATTGATACCTATAGTTAATCGATTAAATAAAAGAAAATCCTCAACCAACGGACCAAAGTTAATAATGGTCAATGGTGTTTCCGCCGAAGAAGTAAAATATTGGGAAGAATATCAATTTTTCGATGAATCGGATCCCGATGAGGATTCCGATGATGTTATAGAAATTACCTCGACCCAATTTAATAAAGCAAAAGAAAATAATAAGGGAAAAGGTATAAAAATAGAGAAACCTGATTCCAACCCCGATGAACTTTATATGTATCGGCAACGTCCGTACTTCCTAAATTGTAACAATAACCTGGGAACCTCTAAACCACCAGGTTTTTCTAAACCATTGTGGAAAACAACGGCTCGTATTAGAGGAACACCATATATCCCTAGAAAATTAGGAAAACGAACCAAGTCCGAAGAAGAAGAAACCAGTGATTCAGATTAGAGGGTTGTAATCATGTTGTGTATTATGTGTATTGTAGTGTGCTTGTCCTTTTATGTTCTATGTAAAAATTGCTTGTATTGTTTGTTAATTATCTTTTACGAATCTAATCCTTGTCTATTTTACAGTATAAAAACAAAATGGATGTTAAGGGTAGACAACAGAATATTTTAGAAGACCTCCAGAGGATATGATTGAGGAAATCTTGTCTAGAGTCGGTCAGAATTCATCAGCACATTTAGTTATGGCGAAATTAACTTGTCAAACATTTGAAAGACTTTCTAGAAATGCCTTAGTTTATAAAAGGCTTTCCTTTGATAGGTGGGGTATATCACATTGGAGAGACCGTAAGTTACGCCGTGTTTTCTTTAAAGCGTTAAATGCGGGGAACCCAAATGCAATTTTACGCTACGGGTTAAGAACCTATTTTGACTCAACATATCCCAACATAGGATTTCGTGAGTTAGAAAGAGCTTCTAACATGCAACATAAATAAGCATGTTATGCTTACGGGTTAATAATGTTCGCTTCTCATCAAATTGATAAAAAGAACATTGGGTTACAACTTTTAAATAAAACATTCCCACAAGTGACGGACTCGGTAGTTGAGATGAGAAACAAGGTTTTTAGATTGTTACGAGGCTGTTGGGCATTACGAAACCCTCTTCCTTTTGACGACATTACAACACGCTGCTTAGCCAATGGTCATAATGGTTACTTTCCACAAAACCAAGGATGGGAAGTCGTCTTAGTAAAACCAGAATGCATGACTTGTTTCTGGACTTATGAATTACGTGTCTTTATTTCTTTTGCTAAACAACTTGCGTATTAACTAGAATTGCCTTTATAGCTGCCAAGTAGCAATGTTATTATGTGTTATATTTCATCCTATATGTATAATAGCGGTATTGTAAGTTTGTAATATTTTGTATAAAGTTTGAACGCGAAATTTTATTGTAATAAGTTTTTCATATAGAAGCGTAGTAGTTAAGTTGTATAGTAGCTAGTAAGTATGAACTTAACGGGTAGGTACTACCTGAATTAAAACTATAAAATGCTAATATGAAGAAAAAGATTTTATAAATGAGTTCATATTATGCTACGAAATACTATTGACTACTCCTAATATTCTATATGATTAACTCGATTCAGTTGGCTATTTTGAAGGAAATGGCACCGACTACTCGACACACCATGAATATGAGCGAAGAGGAATTTCGTACCTTTCTTGCTGCAAATATAGCCGCAGTATAGGCTGCGCTACATACCAACAATAACTCTGAATCTAGCAATGCAGCTAACGGTGCAAGAAATCGTGTAGGATGCTCCTACAAAGAATTCACTGCCTGCAAACCTTTGGAATTTGATGGAACCGAAGGATCAATTGGATTGAAACGGTGGACCGATAAAGTCAAATCGGTGTTTGCCATAAGTAAGTGTACTTAAGAGGACAAAGTTAAGTACACTACGCATACCTTCAGAGGTACTGCATTAACATGGTGGAACACCTATCTTGAACATGTAGGACAAAATGCTGCTTACGCACTACCGTGGTCGGCATTCAAGCAATTGATGAACGAGCAGTACCGTCCTAGAAATGAAGTCAATAAGCTCAAGGTAGAGCTTAGAGAGTTATGAACACAAGGGCTCGACATTACCACGTATGAACGACGATTCACAGAGTTGTGCCTATTGTGTCCAGGAACGTTCGAAGATGAAGAAGAGAAGATCGACGCGTTTGTAAAAGGGTTACCAGTAAGGATTCAAGAAGATGTGAGTTCACATGAGCCCACTTCCATACAGAAGGCAAGTCGAATGGCTCATAAACTCATAAATCAGATCGAGGGGAGAATTAAAGAACAGGCGGCCGAAGAAGCCAACACGAAACAACTCAAGAGGAAGTGAGAGGAAAACAGTGAAAAAAGTCACCAGTATCACAACGACAACAAAAATTACAACCATAATCGCAACAACTATCCCAACAACCGCAACATAAATCGCAACAACAACAATTGCAATCCCAACAACAACTACTACAACAAACGTCCCAACAACAACAATTACAATAATCGTCCCAACAACAATAACAACCGCAACAACAACAATAATCAGAAACAGCCATGTCATAGGTGTGAAGAAAATCATCAGGGGTTTTGCACGACATTTTGCAACAGATGTAAAAGAAATGGTCATAGCGCGACAAAGTGTGAGGTCTACGGACTAAAGTTTAACAGAACTAAAGGAACAAATAATGTCGGAACAAGTAATGCCGAAACGAATAGTGTCGGAGCAAGTAATACCAACGCTGTTTGTTATAAATGTGGAAAACTGGGCCACATTATTAGAAATTGCCTGAATCAGGGGAATACTAATGGGCAGGGCCGTGAAAGAGTTTTCAATATTAATACGGCAGAAGCACAGAAAGACCAGGAGCTTGCTACGGGTACGTTTCTTATTGACGATAAATCTGCTTATGTTTTATTTGATTCGGGTGCGGATAGAAGCTATATGAGTAGAAAATTTTGTGCTAAATTAAGTTGCCCATTGACGCCTTTGGATAGTAAATTTTTACTCGAATTAGCAAACGGTAAATTAATTTCAGCAGATAATATATGTCGGGAGAGAGAAATTAAACTGGGGGATGAAACGTTTAAAATTGATTTAATACCAGTCGAGTTAGGGAGTTTTGATGTAATAATTGGCATGGACTGGTTGAAAAAGGTGAGAGCATAGGTCGTTTGTTACAAAAATGCGATTCGCATTATGCGTGAAAAAGGAAAACCTTTAATGGTGTACGGAGAAAAGAACAATGCAAAATTAAATCTTATTAGTAGTTTGAAGGCACAAAAACTAATAAGAAAAGGTTGTTACGTCATTCTAGCATACATCGAGGAAGTTAAACCTGAAGAAAAGAACATCAGTGATGTTCCCGTCGCAAAAGAATTTCCCGATGTATTTCTGAAAGAATTACCGGGATTACACCCACATCGATCCGTTGAATTTCAAATAGACCTTGTACCAGGAGCTGCTCCAATAGCTCGTGCTCCATACAGACTCGCACCCAGCGAAATGAAAGAATTACAAAGTCAATTACAGGAACTTTTAGAGCGTGGTTTCATTCGACCTAGCACATCACCATGGGGAGCTCCTGTTTTGTTTGTCAAGAAGAAAGATGGTACATTCAGGTTGTGTATCAACTATCGAGAGTTGAACAAACTTACCATCAAGAACCGCTACCCACTACCGAGAATCGACGACTTATTTGATCAACTACAAGGCTCGTCTGTTTATTCGAAGATCGATTTACGTTCTGGATATCATCAAATGTGGGTGAAGGAGGATGATATTCCAAAGACTGCTTTTAGGACGCGTTATGGTCATTACGAGTTTATGGTTATGCCGTTTGGATTGACTAACGCACTAGCTGTGTTCATGGACCTCATGAACCGAGTGTGTGGGCCATATCTTGACAAGTTTGTCATTATTTTCATCGATGACATACTTATTTACTCGAAGAATGATCAAGAGCACGAAGAACATTTGAGAAAAGTGCTAGAGTTGCTGAGAAAAGAAAAACTATACGCTAAGTTTTCAAAGTGTGCATTTTGGTTGGAAGAAGTTCAATTCCTCGGTCATATAGTGAACAAAGAAGGTATTCAGGTGGATCCAGCAAAGATTGAAACCGTTGAAAAGTGGGAAATCCCAAAAACTCCGAAACACATACGCCAATTTTTAGGGCTAGCTGGTTATTACAGGAGATTCATCCAAGATTTTTCCAAAATAGCAAAACCCTTGACTGCATTAACGCATAAAGGGAGGAAATTTGAATGGAAGGATGAACAAGAAAAAGCGTTTCAATTGTTGAAGAAAAAGTTAACTACAACACCTATATTGTCATTACCTAAAGGGAATGATGATTTTGTGATATATTGTGATGCCTCAAAGCAAGGTCTCGGTTGTGTATTAATGCAACGAACGAAAGTAATTGATTATGCGTCTAGACAATTGAAGATTCACGAGCAGAATTATACGACGCATGATTTGGAATTAGGCACGGTTGTTTTTGCATTAAAGACTTAGAGGCACTACTTATATGGGGTCAAAAGTATTATATACACCGACCACAAAAGTCTTCAACACATATTTAATCAGAAACAACTGAACATGAGGCAGCGCAGGTGGATTGAGTTATTGAATGATTACTACTTTGAGATTCGTTACCACCCAGGGAAGGCAAATGTGGTAGCCAACGCCTTGAGCAGAAAGGACAGAGAACCCATTCGAGTAAAAGCTATAAATATAATGATTCATAATAACCTTACTACTCAAATAAAGGAGGCGCAACAAGGAGTTTTAAAAGAGGAAAACTTAAAGGATGAAATACCTAAAGGATCAGAGAAGCATCTTAATATTCGAGAAGACGGAACCCGGTATAGGGCTGAAAGAATTTGGGTACCAAAATTTGGAGATATGAGAGAAATGGTACTTAGAGAAGCTCATAAAACCAGATACTCAATACATCCTGGAACGGGGAAGATGTACAAAGATCTCAAGAAACATTTTTGGTGGCCGGGTATGAAAGCCGATGTTGCTAAATACGTAGGAGAATGTTTAACATGTTCTAAGGTCAAAGCAGAGCATCAGAAACCATCAGGTCTACTTCAACAACCCGAAATCCCGGAATGGAAATGGAAAAACATTACCATGGATTTCATCACTAAATTGCCAAGGACTGCAAGTGGTTTTGATACTATTTGGGTAATAGTTGATCGTCTCACCAAATCAGCACACTTCCTGCCAATAAGAGAAGATGACAAGATGGAGAAGTTAACACAATTGCATTTGAAGGAAGTCGTCTCCAGACATGGAATACCAATCTCTATTATCTCTGATAGGGATGGCAGATTTATTTCAAGATTCTGGCAGACATTACAGCAAGCATTAGGAACTCGTCTAGACATGAGTACTGCTTATCATCCACAAACTGATGGGCAGAGTGAAAGGACAATACAAAAGCTTGAAGATATTCTACGAGCATGTGTTATTGATTTCGGAAACAGTTGGGATCGACATCTACCGTTAGCAGAATTTTTCTACAACAACAGCTACCATTAAAGCATTGAGATGGCACCGTTTGAAGCACTTTATGGTAGAAAGTGCAGGTCTCTGATTTGTTGGAGTGAAGTGGGGGATAGACAGATTACGGGTCCAGAGATAATACAAGAAACTACCGAGAAGATCATCCAAATTCAACAACGGTTGAAAACCGCCCAAAGTCGACAAAAGAGCTACGCCGACATTAAAAGAAAAGATATAGAATTTGAAATTGGAGAGATGGTCATGCTTAAGGTTGCACCTTGGAAAGGCGTTGTTCGATTTGGTAAATGAGGGAAATTAAATCCAAGGTATATAGGACCATTCAAGATTATTGATCGTGTCGGACCAGTAGCTTACCGACTTGAATTACCACAACAACTCGCGTCTGTACATAACACTTTCCACGTCTCGAATTTGAAGAAATGTTTTGCTAAAGAAGATCTCACTATTCCATTAGACGAAATCCAAATCAACGAAAAACTTCAATTTATCGAAGAACCCGTCGAAATAATGGATCGTGAGATTAAAAGACTTAAGCAAACCAAGATACCAATTGTTAAAGTTCGATGGAATGCTCATAGAGGACCCGAGTTCACCTGGGAATGAGAAGATCAGATGAAGAAGAAATACCCGCACTTATTTCCAGAAGATACGTCAACACCTCCAACTGCTTAAAATTTCGGGACGAAATTTATTTAACGGGTAGGTACTGTAGTGACCCAAACTTTTCCATGTTTATTTATATTAATTGAATTTGATAATTACATGATTAAATGTTTCCAACATGTTAAGCAATCAAACTTGCTAATACTTGATTAATTTAAATAGGTTTCATATAGATAATTGACCACCCAAGTCGACCGGTGATTCACGAACGTTAAAACTTGTAAAAACTATATGATGACATATATATGATTATATATATAGTTAACATGATATTATGATAAGTAAGTATCTCATTAGGTATTTTAACAATGAGTTATTTACATAAAATTGAGTTTATTGAATTAAGAAACTCGAAACGATATATATAACGATTATCGTTATAACAACGTCTTACTAAATACATATGAATCATATTAAGATATTGATACACTATGTTTAATCATGATAAATAATAAGTAAACATGTCATTAAGTGTATTAACAATGAACTACATATGTAAAAACAAGACTACTAACTTAATGATTTCGAAACGAGACATATATGTAACGATTATCGTTGTAACAACATTTAACTGTATATATATCATACTAAGATATATTAATATATCATAATATTATGATAATGTAATAATTTAACATCTCTTTAAATATTATAAACAATGGGTTAACAACATTTAACAAGATCGTTAACCTAAAGGTTTCAAAACAACATTTACATGTAACGACTAACGATGATTTAACGACTCAGTTAAAATGTATATACATGTAATGTTTTAAAATACACTTTTGAAAGAATTTAAGACACTTATCAAAATACTTCTACTTAACAAAAATGCTTACAATTACATCCTCGTTCAGTTTCATCAACAATTCTACTCGTATGCGCCCGTATTCGTACTCGTACAATACACAGCTTTTAGATGTATGTACTATTGGTATATACACTCAAATGATTAGATCTTAGCAGCCCATGTGAGTCACCTAACACATGTGGGAACCATCATTTGGCAACTAGCATGAAATATCTCATAAAATTACAAAAATATTAGTAATCATTCATGACTTATTTACATGTAAACAAAATTACACATCCTTTATATCTAATCCATATACCAACGACCAAAAACACCTACAAACACTTTCATTCTTCAATTTTCTTTATCTAATTGATCTCTCTCAAGTTCTATCTTCAAATTCTAAGTGTTTTTCATAAATTCTATAAGTTCTAGTTTCATAAAATCAAGAATACTTCCAAATTTGCTAGCTTACTTCCAATCTTGTAAAGGGATCATCCAACCTCAAGAAATCTTTCTTATTTACAGTAAGATATCTTTCTAATACAAGGTAATACTCATATTTAAACTTTGATTCAATTTCTATAACTATAACAATCTTATTTCGAGTGGAAATCTTACTTGAACGTGTTTTCGTGTCATGATTCTGCTTCAAGAACTTTCAAGCCATCCAAGGATCCTTTAAAGCTAGAACTACTTTTCTCATTCCTAGTAGGTTTATCCACAAAACTTGAGGTAGTAATGATATTCATAACATCATTCGATTCATATATATAAAACTACCTTATTAGAAGGTTTAAACTTGAAATCACTAGAACATAGTTTAGTTAATTCTAAACTTGTTCGCAAACAAAAGTTAATCCTTCTAACTTGACTTTTAAAATCAACTAAACACATATTCTATATCTATATGATATGCTAACTTAATGATTTAAAACCTGGAAACACGAAAATCACCGTAAAACCGGACATACGCCGTCGTAGTAACACCGCGGGCTATTTTGGGTTTGATAATTAAAAACTATGATAAAATTTGATTTAAAAGTTGTTCTTCTGGGAAAATAATTTTTCTTATGAACATGAAACTATATCCAAAAATCATGGTTAAACTCAAAGTGGAAGTATATTTTTCAAAATGGTCATCAAGACGTCGTTCTTTCGACTGAAATGACTACCTCTTACAAAAATGACTTGTAACTTATATTTCCGACTATAAACCTATACTTTTTTTGTTTAGATTCATAAAATAGAGTTCAATATGAAACCATAGCAATTTGATTCACTCAAAATGGATTTAAAACGAAGAAGTTATGGGTAAAACAAGATTGGATATTTTTTGATTGTTGTAGCTACGGGAAATATTGTAACAATTCTATACAAATCATATCCTAGCTAACTTATATTGTATTATACATGTATTCTAATATATTATGTAATCTTGGGATACCATAGACACGTATGCAAATGTTTTGACATATCATATCGACCTATGTATATATATTATTTGGAACAACCATAGACACTCTATATGCAGTAATGTTTGAGTTAGCTATACAGGGTTGAAGTTGATTCCAAAAATATATATACATTGAGTTGTGATCTAGCCTGAGATGTGTATACACTGGGTCGTGGATTGATTCAAGATAATATATATCAATTTATTTCTGTACATCTAACTATGGACAACTAGTTGTAGGTTACTAACGAGGACAGCTCACTTAATAAACTTAAAACATCAAAATGTATTAAAAATATTGTAAATATATTTTAAACATACTTTGATATATATATGTATATATTTGTTATAGGTTCGTGAATCGACCAGTGGCCTAGTCTTACTCTCGACGAAGTAAAAATCTGTGAAAGTGAGTTATAGTCCCACTTTTAGAATCTAATATTTTGGGATGAGAATACATGCAGTTTTATAAATGTTTTACGAAATAGACACAAGTAATTGGAACTACATTATATGGGTGAATGATCGAAGCTGAATATGCCCATTTTGCTTAGTAGCATAAGAATTAGTAAACCGATCTACTAATTGACGTGAATCCTAAAGATAGATCTATTGGGCCTAACGAACCCCATCTAAAGTACCGGATGCTTTAGTACTTCGAATTCATTTTTATCATGTCCGAAGGATTTCCCAGAATGATAGGGTATATTCTTATATGCATCTTGTTAATGTCGGTTACCAGGTGTTCACCATATGAATGATTTTTATCTCTATGTATGGGATGTATATTGAAATATGAAATCTTGTGGTCTATTATTATGATTTGATAATATATAGGTTAAACCTATAACTCATCAACATTTTTGTTGACATTTTAAGCATGTTTATTCTCAGGTGATTATTAAGAGCTTTCGATGTTGCATACTAAAATAAGGACAAGATTTGGAGTCCATGCTTGTATGTTATTATGTAAAAACTGCATTCAAGAAACTTATTTTTGATGTAATATATTCTTATTGTAAACCATTATGTAATGGTCGTGTGTAAACGGTATATTTTAGATTATCATTATTTGATAATCTACGTAATGCTTTTTAAACCTTTATAGATAAAATAAAGGTTATGGTTGTTTTAAAAATGAATGCAGTCTTTGAAAAACGTCTCATATAGAGGTCAAAACCTCGCAACGAAATCAATTAATATGGAACGTTTATAATCAATATGAACGGGACATTTCAAACGGTTCTCCGGTAACGATGACGAAAGGCAATTTATATATCAAAGTTATAATAAGGCTAATCCGAGTGAAAAGTCAAAGTTGACTTGCTGGAGCTGTGACAAAATTGGCTATCTCGAACAGGAGTTGCAAAGTTAATTTTTTTTTTTGGTAATAATAACGCTAAAGGAGCTAGCACAGGTACGTGTTAAACGTTTACTCAGGTTCCAAGAGTTTTTTAGGTGCATACTATATGCATAAATCTTTTCTTCCGTAGATGAAGTGCGGTTGGTTCATCCTCTCGATTGAGGTGTTTTCAAGAATCATGAAAGGTTTGAACGCAGATTGTAATCATCAAGATACAAATGAGGTTTAAGATAAAGTCAAGTGGCAAACTTGAAGAAATGTTTAGTTTCATATGTTATAATCAATATTTTAATTCATTTTAATTGTCCAATGTTGGTAGTCCACAGTTAGCAGTCCATAGTTAGTAATTCAATAATTCATATATAGTTTAATATATAATATTCGAATTAATTAATACGTATCGTGACCCACTGTATACATGTCTTAGACTCGATCACAACTCAAAGTATATATATTATTATAGAATCAACCTCAACCCTGTATAGCTAACTCGATCATTACCGCATATAGAGTGTCTATGGTTATTCCAAATAATATATATAGATGCGTCGATATGATATGTCAAAACCTTGTATACGTGTCCCGATATTTAAAGTGCAAAAATTAAATAACAGAAATTAAATGATGATAAATAAAATTGTGAGAATATAAATTGTGATAAATAAATTGCGATAAATAAATTGCGATAAATAAAATGTAATCAGTTAGCTAGGAACAGTTAGCGTGGATTCTTAACAAAAATTTTCTCATAGTTAATTTGTTTGTTTCTAACAAATGTTATTTTTTTGTCCAATGTTTTCTTCATTATGTCACTTGTTGGATTCGGATAGGTCAAAATCCAAATATGAAATTGAATGAAAACGGTTATTCTGTGGTGAACGGATTCGTATATCTGTAGATGTAAGTAGGATAGTAAATGACTGTTGAATCAGATTCGAAGAATGTACAGTGTAACTTATTAATGTGAAATCTAAATATTCCTTGGGCATTACCTACCAGTTAAAATATTTTCACCATTAACAGTTTGTACAAAAGGATTTTTAATTACAATCTTTATGAAAACATATATACATATATATTTTCTTCAGATGTAATCATGGATTTAATGAGTTAATATGATATTAATCTCATTTGATTTACCGTTAGAACAAGAATATATAATCTCTAAAACATTAGAGATTACATAATCGCCATGTCGAACGAAGATAAATGATGTAAAACGTCATGTAGAACGAAGATAATCGATGTAGGACATCATATAGTATGATGATTATGCTGGAGGTACAGACTGTGAGTTTGAGGCGTGTGGTGTTGAAGCTTGTTCTGCAGATGTTGTTGTTGGTGGTACTGGTGTTGCCGTTGCTGTTGTTGAAGCTGGTAGATTTTGCACCATGTTTTCCAAATTGATTACTCGAGCGCGAAGCTCGTTGGCTTCTTCCATTATTCCGGGATGATTGTCGGTCAGAACGAGCGGATGAATAAGGTTTAGAATTGTAGATAATATATAATCGTTGCGAGATATCCTGGAAATGAGGGTGAAAATGGTGTTTCGAACTGGTTCGCCGGTAAGTGCTTCAGGTTCTTCGCCAAGAGGTGAATTCGGTTGGTGGAAGGGATCGCCTTTTTCGCGTCTCCATTGATTCAGTCGACTACGAACCCATCCCCAATTCATCCAGAATTGATGATGGCTAATTGGTTTATCCATTCCGGACACACTGCTTTCGAAACTCAAGTGAAACTCCATATCGGAATCTGAGGGATTTGAGCTAGTAGTGAGCTCCATTTCGTACGATTGAATAAAGAATTTTTGATATGAAATGATTTCCTGCCATCGGGTTGTATTCTAATTATATAGAATATCTATATATATAGAACAAAAGATTTCGTAGATTACGGAGGAATTTACGGAATATGTCAGGCAAAGTTTACAGTAACAACTACGCTAAGATATGAATTAGCAGAAACGCTAAGATATGAATCTTGTCTATACACTATTCATGCAATCAATGCAGTAAGATGTGTCTAGACTAAGAACGATAAGCAAATGATTTCCTAAGAATGATAAGCAGGTAATTTTCGACAAGAAATGATAAGCAAAACTTTTGACATGCAGACACGGTCGAAGTCCAGACTTACTAATGCATCTAAACAACTATAAGTTAGACACACTAATGCAAGACCTGGTTCGCTAAGACCACCGCTCTTATGCCAACTTTAATGACCCGTTCATACCGATTATACATGATTCACAATGGTTGATTTCATTGCGAGGTATTTGACCTCTATATGATACATTTTACAAACATTGCATTCGTTTTTCAAAAGACAAACTTTCTTTACATCGAAAGTTGACTACATGCATGCCATTTCATAATACATCCAACTATAATTGACTTAATAATAATATTGATGAACTCAACAACTCGAATGCAACGTCTTTTGAAATATGTCATGAATGACTCCAAGTAATATCTCTAAAATGAGCAAATGCACAGCGGAAGATTTCTTTCATACATGAGAATAAACATGCTTTCAAGTGTCAACCAAAAGGTTGGTGAGTTCATTAGTTTATCATAAACAATTATTTCTATTATTTTAATAGACCACAAGATTTTTATTTCATTTCTCATAAACATCATCTCATATCAGGCATTTTGCAAACTTCATAGAGATAAAAATCATTCATATGGATTGAACACTTGGTAACCGACCTTAACAGGATGCATATAGAATATCCCCATCATTCTGGGACTCTCATCGGACATGATAAATCGAAGTACTAAAGCAGTTCAAATTCTCTGACTGGGGCTTGTTAGTGCCCATAGATCTATCTTTAGGATTCGCGTCAATTAGGGGCCATTTCCCTAATTCTTAGGCTACCAAGCTAAAAAGGGGCATATTCGGTTCGGTAATCTAACCATAGAATGTAGTTTCGATTACTTGTGTCTATTTCGTAAAATAATTATAAAAGCAGCGCATGTATTCTCAGTCCCAAAAATATATATTGCAAAAGCATTTAAAAATGGAGCAAATGAAACTCACCATACTGTATTTTGTAGTAAAAATACATATGACGACACTGAACAAGTGTAGGGTTGGCCTCGAATTCACGAACCTATATTAGTTATATATATATATTAAAACATATAATGAAAATCAAATAATTCCATCTATTAATTATATAGTATTTATGTATTTAGTGTTGTAGTTTATATATAATTTGTACTAAATTCTAATATATTTTATATCTTCAATTGCATTATATATATATGTATTTATTTTGTATATTCATAATAGAAATGTTAATATTTTTAATATATAATTATAGGTAATATTAATAAAATTTTAGTATAAGTATATTTTTATATACAAAATATTTATTTGTTATAATAATATAATAACAATAATGATAATGAAATTTTAAATAAAAAGGTAGTTTTAATAATAATAGTTATAATAATAATATAAATCTTAATAATTTTTAAATGATACTTTTGATAATACTTATAATTTTAATGAAAATGAAAATTTTAATAAAAACGATAATTTTAAAAATAATGATTCTTTTAATAATAATAAAAATGATAATAATAATAATAATAATAATTATAATAATGATTCTTATAGTAGTAGTAGTAGTAGTAGTAGTAATAATAATAATAATAATAATAATAATAATAATAATAATAATAATAATAATAATAATAATAATAATTATTCTAATTTAAATTCAAATTCTAGTTCTAATTCTAATAATAATAATAATAATAATAATAATAATAATAATAATAATAATAATAATAATAATAATAATAATAATAATAATAATAATAATAATAATAATAATAATAATAATAATAATAATAATAATAATAATAATAATAATAATAATAATAATAATAATAATAATAATAATAATAATAATAATAATAATAATAATAAAATTGAGTAAACTACATTTAAGCTTTTCCTATAAAAAAATGTCTTAGACAGGGCTCGAACTCACGACCTCCCGCTAACTCGACATCTCCCCTAACCATCCCTCCATTCCTTTTTCCTTGAATTAGTTCACTATTTAATTATAATAAACCCGTATTTTCTTTTTCAAGCCCAACAACAGTCAAGTACACGGCCCAACAGCAAGCACAAGCCTAAAAGCAGCTTTTTTTTTTGCTAATTAAAAATATAATGCCGTCACCTAGTTTCGAACCCGTGACCTCTAGCTCAACACACAACTCCTTAACCACTACACCATCTGTTTGTATCTGTCTTAACTAGGATTTTAAATCCTGTTAACTAGTTTCCTGTATTCATTTTCTTCTTCCTAACATCAACTATAATCATCATTATCTCATCATCTATATGTATCATCATAATCATAATACATATTATCGTCTCGATCTCGTTCATCATAATATTCGAATCACCACATCATCTTTCATCATGTATTCATGATCATCATCGACATTAACCATCATTATACGTGTTTCATTAACATCATCATCGATATTATCACAAAATTGTCATCATCATCGCCTCTTCTCATCGTTCATTAGACTATCCGTCATCATCACCTCACGACATCACAGATTCATCATCGAGCATCAACATATAAATATCATCATACGTTCTTCTTATCAATCCCTCATCATTCCTCGTTGTTATAGTAAGAAATGGAAACGAAAATTACAAGCATAGCAGCGACTGTAGCAGCTTTTCTGTTACATTAGGGTGACGACTGAAAAGAAAAGAAAAATGAAAGAGAACAGAAAAAATGGAGTAAACAGCAACGGTTATCATTGTTATACTATTCATCATCTTCCTTAAAGTGTACCTACCCATTAAAGAAATTTCGTCCTGAAATTTGAGTGAGATGGTCATGGATTACAATAAGTATGTTTTCATGACACATATGAGTTGATAAATGGAGTTTAATCATCATTGAGTACTATGGATAAAACAATTCGATTATTCAAAGAGTACGAATGAAGTTATCACAAAAGAGTAAAATGACTAAATGCAGATCTGTCTTAACCAGTGACGTAGTCACGGGTGATTTTCTGAATTCAAGGGATTTAAAGGAAATATTCAAAATCTAAAAGATTTGATTCTTCGGCGAATAAGGAAATTAAGATCTCTGTAATTAAATACGGTGATTTTCTTCGATTACTCTGTCTGATATTTCCATTATAAATTAAGCTCTTTCGTTCCATTTTTTTCACCATTCCTATACTTTCTTTCTTAGTTCATACATCGAAAAGATTGTGAAAATGCTTAATCCAGTTCTGATCCTTGTCCTTATCCTTACTTTTGCAACACTCATTCTCCTTTTCCAACTTCCACTGGAGGAATCTGCTTTCTTCTACTACGCACTTGGGGTTATAGTGTTTTTAATTCTCCTGTGTCTTTATGTTGCAATAAACATTGATATACACGGTTTGTAATTTCTATGTTGTTGTTGGGTTTTATATCTTCCCTTATATTTCGATGTCCCTGCTTCTGTCTCCTATAATCATTGTCATCCATAGTTAATGCTCTCTCCTATTTGCTACGATTTATACCCCCTTTCTCTTTCGGAACTTCATACTTTTGTTTTCTTTTCGCAAGTCATGGTCCAGACTTCATAGGTATGGAGTTTCGAATTATCATAATATAAAAGGTAGAAAGGAAAGGTAGTAGCACGATTTGATTTGTCAAATTTGTAGAATTACTGAGGATAGAACTATCAAGAATATATTTTCTTGATATGTTCAGAAGTTAAGTAGAATGAAAGAGTTATGTAACATGGCACGTGATGACGTTATGATTCTGTGAATCATCACGTCCCATTAGAAACTCAGCATGACTTACTGTAATATAATCACGTTGATCAAGTGTCATTATATTATACTAACTCATGCATCAGTTCCCAACATTACTTCGATAACATTCATATTTTAAGATCAAAAGTTTATAGAATATAGAAACTAACATTTTCTATATGATGTAACACTGATAGCACGAAGAGATTAATGATTTTATATAAGAATAGTTATGAAAATATCTTCAGAAATATGGAGGATATTTATAATGAAAGATACGATGATATCTTGGAATTTCTAATATCGAAGGATGGTGAAGAAAATTTGTCCGCATGAGTTTGGAGTCGGAAGCAAGGTATTCGCTAAAGATTTCATCAGAAATAGAATCATTAGAATTCTTAATGTATAAGTTTAGTCCTTGTGATTTGTTCAGAGTCTCCTTCATACTTTGCTCAATCCGGTTTCTAATTCCAGCTTCTCTTTTTATGCGCTTTGCCAGTACACTTCTTCATTATCATCAGACTTTTACTGTTAAAGTCGTTTATAGTTTTTGCTGCTTCATCAGCATTTTTCCATTTTCGGAGAACCAATTCGTAGTTCGGAGTGTTTTTCAGAAACTTCACATTCAAATTAAGTCCAGAAGATAGACGTTATATATACACATATAACTGTTGGCGTAGACATGCTGCAAGATTTCAAAATACTGATTGTTAATTCCCGGTAATTGGTATGACAATTATCGTGACAAGGTACGGATGAGTATATGATAGAGTTTCAAAGAATATAATGATTTTTCAAAGAGACTTAAGCCAATGAGTAATGAAGTTGCTGGTAATTTTACTGCTAATGTGGTGGAATATAAAAGGTTCTCCAGTAACGATGGTGTATATCTCAAGGTTATAATAAGGTTAGTCTGATGAAAAGTCGAAGTTGACTTGCTGGAGCTGTGACAAAACTGACTACTTTGAAAAGGAATCGCAAAGTTATTTTTGCTAATAAATGCCAAAGAATCTGGCGCGGATACGTTTTTTAAACTTTTACTTTGGTTTCAAGATTTTTTTGAGTACATAACTGTGGGTCACATGTGGTTAGATCATCATCTCGATTGCTCATTATTTGAAGTGTCTTCAGAAATTTTCGAAGGGTTTGAACACAGATTGTAATTGTTAATATACATTTGATGTTCTAACACAGTTTTGGAGTCAAAATATAGCTTTGAAAGGTGTAGGAATCTAAAAATGATGGTACTGGTTATATCTCGAGTTGAATTCTGAGGTTTCAAAATCAGAATATGTAATTGAGTTTGAATGAATATGGTTGTTTTGATTTTTATTAAATAATGTATATTATTGTGAAAGTAGGAAGTATAGTTGATAATTTGCTTAATCATATTCAAAGAATGTAACATATTAATTGTGAATATATGTATATATCTCTCGGATATTACCTACCCGTTAAAAAAAATTTCACAATTAATATTGTGTACAAAAGAATTTTATTACAGTCTTTATGAAAATATACATGTATATATTCTCTTCAGATGTAACATAGATTTTAATGAGTTAATACTAAATTAAACTCATTCGATTTACGATTGGAACTAGAATTGAATAATCCCTTGAAGGCTTTAGAGATTACATAAGTATTTCTTCAATAATTAGGAATCAATACTTCGTTATTTGTTTAGACGTGATGTTGGTTTTCGTTAAATTCTTGTGAACTTCGCAAAGTACGAATGATGTTATCTGAAAAGTTTTGGGTACGTCGATGATGAAAGTGTAAAATCTAATATATACTTGATTTATTATGAATTGGAATTTGTTGAATTGAGACAGAGATTGTAGTTAACGATGGTTAAGTTGCGGGCGAAGGACGTACATTATTGCATATTTGTAATATAAATTAACCGCGTAGTTAAGATTCACACATAATAGCTTAGTACGGAAAGATTTATTATGGTTTGGAAATTTATATATATAATATATACATATAAATCCTTCAGTGGAAATGAGTTAATACTTCATATCTTGTTGATATGACATACTTGGTGTTGATTTGTAATAATTTCCATGGTGATTCTTGAACTGTCGGAGCTTGTGATGTTATAGGTGATGTTATAGGTGCTGCTAGGGCTGATGAAGCTGACGATACTGATGGTGCTGGTGATGCTACGGTACTGTTGATGTTGTTGGTAAAACAAGTCTAGCTTGTGAATCACGCATTATTCTTGTCCGGGTTTCTACTATTCCTTCTATCATTTTGGTTCACTCATCTGATTTCTGGTTAGGGTTAGAATAGATAATCTCTAAGACTTTAGAGATTATATAATCGTTGCAAAATGTTTCTCCAATGAAGTTATGAATCAACACTTCATCATTTGTTGTTGGTGGTATCTCTTGGTATCTACAGAGCGTATGACGTTGATGCTCGTGGGACAGATTATGAAGTTGATGTTTACGACGCGGTTATGGTTGGAGGTGGTAATGGTACTGTTCGCGTTGATGATAGTGGTACTGGTTATGCTGCTGGTGCTGCTACGGGTGTTTGTAACCGTTGCACCATATTCTCTAAAGCCACTACCCGAGCGCGAAGCTCGTTGACTTCTTCTATTACACTGGGGTGATTGTCGGTTTGGACGAGTGGATAAATAAAATCTAAAATTTGATGTAGTATGTAATCGTGATGAGATACTCTGGAAATGAGAGAGAAAATGGTGTCTCGAACAGGTTCAGCGGTAAGTGCTTCAGGTTCTTAGCCAAGAGGGCAATGTGGTGGATGGAAGGGATCACCTTCTTCTTGTCTCCAATGATTAAGGAGGCTACGAACCCATCCCCAATTCATCCAGAATAGATGATGGCTAATTGGTTGATCCATTCCGGTCACACTGCTTTCGGAGCTGGAGTGGGATTCCATTTCGGAATCCGAGGAACTTAAATTAATGATGAATTCCATTTCGTACGATTGAATAAGGATTTTTTGATATGAAATGATTTTCGGTTATCGGATGGTATTCTAATTACATAGAATATCCATAGATATAGAACAAAAGATTTCGTGGATTACGGAGGAATTTGCGGGATATGTCAGGCAAAGTTTAAAGTACCAGATACGATAAGATATGATTTAGCAGATACGCTAAGATATGAATTGTCAGATACGCTAAGATATGAATTTTGTCTATACTCTATTCATGCAGTCAATGCAGTAAAACGTATTTAGACTAAGAATAATAAGCAAGTGATTCCCTAAGAATGATAAGCAGGTAATTTTCTAAGGACGATAAGCAGATGATTTCCGACTAGAATGATAAACAAAACTTTTGACATGCAGACACGGTCGAAGTCCAGACTCACTAATGCATCCTAATGACTTATTAGTTAGACACACTAATGCAGACCTGGTTCGCTAAGACCACCGCTCTGATACCAACTGAAAGGACCCGTTCATATATATTATAAACGATTCACAATAGTTGATTACATCGCGAGGTAGTTGACCTCTATATGATACATTATACAAACATTGCATTCGTTTTTAAAAGATAAACTTTCTTTACATCGACAGTTGACGGCATGCATATCATATCATAGTCTATCCAACTATAAATGACTTAATAATAATCTTGATGAACTCAATGACTCGAATGCAACGTCTTTTGAAATATGCCATGAATGATTCCAAGTAATATCTTTAAAATGAGCAAATGCACAGCAGAAGATTTCTTTCAATCCTGAGAATAAACATGCTTGAAAGTGTCAACGAAAAGGTTGGTGAGTTCATTAGTTTATCATAATCATTCATTTTCATCATTTTAATAGACCATAAGATTTTCATTTCTCATAAATATACGTCCCATGCATAGAGACAAAAATAATCATTCATATGGTGAACACCTGGTAACCGACATTAACAATATGCATATAAGAATATCCCCTATCATTCCGGGAAATCCTTCGGACATGATAAAAACAATATCGAAGTACTAAAGCATCCGCAACCATGGATGTGGTTCGTTAGGCCTAATAGATCTATCTTTAGGATTCGCGTCAATTAGTAGACTAGTTTACTAATTCTTAGGTTACCAAGTAAAAAGGGGCATATTCGGCTTCGATCATTCAACCATATAATGTAGTTTCGATTACTTGTGTCTATTTCGTAAAACAGTTATAAAAATTTTGCATGTATTCTCAGCCCAAAAATATAAAGGTTAAAAGGCAAATGAAACTCACCATACTGTATTTTGTAGTAAAAATACATATGACTATTTTGAACAATGCAGGGTTGCCTCGGATTCACGAACCTATATCAATTGTATATTTATTAATACACATAATCATAATCGAACTTATATATTATTCTTAGTGATGTGATTTTTATATTAGTAACTTTTATAGTTCATTATTAATATATATTAATTTATATATATAAAAATATAAATTTTTGTTATGTCATGTGTGTGTATATATATATATATATATATACATATATATATAGTATATATATATATGTATATATATATATATATAGTGGTAGGATCAAGAGGGAAGTAACCATTCGGGGGGAAGCGGGGGGAAGCAAAAACTTTTTTTTTTCGTTTTTTGAAAAAACTTTGTTCACGAACATTATAGATGAGATGAAAATATGAACATTTAGTAGAGACACTTTGTGATAAATGTTTTTATTTTGGCAGGAAAACGCTATAAGAAGTAATATATAACAATTATCGTGTTTTTCGAGCGTATTTTGAGGTTTTAGCTATTGGGGTTTAGATATTAGGGTTTAGATATTAGGGTTTATAGGGTTTAGATTTTAGGGTTTAGGAATTTAGGATTTAGGGTTTAGATATAGGGTTTAGATTTAGGATTTAGATAGAGTTTTTAACACGAACGGTTTAGAGTTTAGGGTTTAGGGTTTAGGGTTTAGGGTTTGGTGTTTTGGGTTTAAGGAATAAACCCAAAACCCCAAACCCTAAACCCTAAACCCTAAACTCTAAATCGGGCTAAATTTTACTTCACAAAACATGAAAAAAAAAAAACGTTCATATTCTTCACGAACAATATTATCTTGAATGTTATTTTTGTCGATCGTTTTCCCGCCTAAATAATAACATTCATCACGAAGTGACTCTTCTAAATGTTCATATTTTCGTGTGATCTTGATGCCAGAAAAAAAAATTCAAAAAAAACGAAAAAAAAAAAATTTGCTTCCCCCCGATTGGTTACTTCCCCATTGATCATGCCCCTATATATATATATATATATATATATATATATATATATATATATATATATATATATATATATATATATATATATATATCATTTGTTTGTAAAAAATATTATAATATTACTAAAATAATATTATTGATGATGAAACTAATAATAATGATAATACTAATAATAATAATAATAATAATAATAATAATAATAATAATAATAATAATAATAATAATAATAATAATAATAATAATAATAATAATAATAATAATAATGATAATAATAATATTGATAATTCGATTCAGGATAATAATGCTAATGATAGTTTTAATAAAAATAAAAAATTTGAAAATTTTAATTATAATGATACTTTTAATAAAAATGATAATAATAATAATAATGGTTCTAATACTAATAATAATAAAATGATATTTTACTTTTATGATATAATGATAATAATAACGGTGTTAATAATAATAATCAGATATATTATAAACTTTTAAATTTCTAAACCTATAACTATAGTTTCTATAACTTGATTTCGTAGTCATATTTATAATTGTACATGAAATCATGAAATTTTATAACTATGTTCCAAAATTTTATCATATCAATTTTTATTATAATTTTTTTATACTATGATGCTACAACTCATTATCCTTTTATTTTATAACCTGATTCAATTCATTTTGATAATAATTACAATAATAATAATAATAACAATACTAGTAATAATAAATTTAATAACTTTGATAATAAAACTACCTTCTAAGCTTTTCCAAAAAAAAAAAAAAATGGCTAAGATGAGGCTTGAACCCTAGACCTCCCGCTAATACGTCAACCCTCCAAACCATCAGACTATTATAGTCTTTCTGATTAATTCCCATAGCATTTAACCTTAACACGATTTCATCTGTTTTCTTTCTCACCTCATCTTCTTAATCAGAACCGTAATCGACCAATCTTTTAAATATCAAAACAATCGAATTTTTGGTTCAATAATTGTAATGGAAAAAAAAACGATTTATAATTGCCAATATCACTAGACATCAACAAAAAAAAAATATAAAAAAACAAAAAACAAAAACAAACCTGCTGCTGTAGCGACGGGTTAAAAAAAATTTAATGATTTTGCAAACGAGAACGTTATAGGTCATGAGTAAAACATAAAGTAGTTTTCAAATGTTTCATAAAAACTATTGGAACCCTCAATTCGACTTGAATCGAAACGAGTAACACGAATTTGATTGAAGAATAAAGTTTGACTTTTAAAAACCAAAAGTTTGACTTCGAAATTTGAATTCGTTAGAAAGAGTTGGAATTTGAGATTTTACAGGGAGTTTGAGTGAAGGATTTCTAACAAGATTACATTAATACATTTTCAATTTTGTTTCAAATTCGAATTTTTGGATGAATTCCTCGAGAACAGAGAAAACGAAAGCACTTGAAAGGTTTTTGTTTTTTAACATCAATTATCAGTAATTGATATTTGATATCTGATAATGGAGATAAAAGAGTTAAACTAATTTTGTCACTACATGTTTGGTTTGCAGATTAGCTGGTTCGACAATGAGTCACAAGTAAATAGAAGTCAGGAAAAAAAATAAAAAAATAAGATAAGATGCAGATATTGATTACATACGCGTATATATATGTTTTTATATATAAAGTTTATGATTAATAGTTAATTAATAATTTGTATATTAAATAATAATATTATTAATAATAATAGAATTAATACTAATCTAAATGATAAAAGTAATTAATAACATCATATAATACTCATAATAATAATAGAGATAAAAGTAAAAAAAATATTGATATTAATATAATGATAGTTCTTAAGAATAATAAGAGTATTAATGATAATAAATCACAATAATACTAATTTTTAATGATAATAATACTAATCATATTAATATTAGTAGTAATAATATATATATATATATATATATATATATATATATATATATATATATATATATATTACCATATAATCATAATAATTAATAAGAATAATATATATATTTATTCATTTTAATTATACTTATTTATTTTGTTTATTATTTTACATTTTTAATTCTAATTTGTGAAAATGTATTTTTTATTTATACAAGGTTGTTCGTGAATCGTCGGGAATAGTCGAAAGTACATGAACAAAGTTCAAAAGTTTTTGAGATTCAATATATAAGACTTTGCTTATCGTGTCGAAATCAATTATAAATCAAGTTTAAATTTGGTCGGAAATTTCCGGGTCGTCACATAAAGCATCACCATTGTTGTCGAAAAAATAGAAACACACAAGTAGTTTGTAATGGTGGCGTGGTGATGGTTTGAGACGGTGATGATCTAAAACAAAATAGTATAGCTGCAACAGCAGCTTCTTCAATCGAAACAGAAATATTTAGTAGATGCAGTTATCGATGGTTGGTTTGCTTTCGAACAAAAACAGGAGCACATAGGTTACGGTGGTGGTTGTTTTAATGGTGAGCAAATGGGTTTTGATGGTGAGGTTTGGGTGAGTTACAACCGAAAGCAACAGTAGCAGCACTCACGATGGTTTATGGTGGTTTAGTGATGGTGATTTCGTAGGTGGTTTGGACAGAAACGAAAAAAAGAAAGAAAGGGAGAGAGTGATAGAGAGTTGTTCTTGTGGTGTTAAACGGTGGTTCTTGGTGGTAGACGGTGGTGGCAACCGGAGAAGGTGGTGGTGGCGACAATGTGATGGCGGGTTCGGATGGTTGTGGTGATATCATAATCTAAGCTTTGTATATGTATATAAACTCTTATCTCAATATATAGAAATTAGATAGTTGATGATATGATGCAAGAACAAACACAGTACCAATGTAATATTATAATCAATCATAAATTAAACGTGTGTATCCTAATAGTTAACTCTGCCGACACTTATTTTCGGACTGGGGATCGTCCTCCGTTATTAAACAGTGGCGAATAAAAGCTCTCAGAAAAATCTCATATTTTTAAATTAGCTATATTTATTTATTTTGGTCATTATGGTATAAAATTCAATCATTAATTTGTTAAATAAAAATTACATCAACTGTCCCTCTCAATTCTGGGTAAAATATAAAAAGTGTTAAAACTTAACAAATAGTTCCTAAATACATTTTTAATAAGCCTAAAATTTATAGAACTCATTTTAGTATCACCTTTTATTTTAAAATCATATAAGTTTGAATTTAGTTTGCTTAATGTCAATCAAAACATCAAATGAGTATTACAATCATTTAATATTTATTTTTAATATACTTTATTTATATATAGGGATATATTTTAAATAATAATTATTAATTATTATAATATCCTATTTTTATTTTATTAATTCTTTAATAACAACAATATATAATACTTCAAATTATATTTTGAATTATTATTTATATATACATACACACATATCTATTTACAATTAATTGTTCGTGAATCGTCGAGAGCAGTCGAAGGTTAATTGCATTCATGAAAATAGTTCAAAATTTTTAAGACTCAACCTAACAGACTTTGCTTATCGTGTCAAAATCATATAAAGATTAAGTTTAAATTTGGCCGAAAATTCCCGGGTCATCACACCAAGCTCTCTAGCTTGGACGTGCTGAACATTCTGACCTTGTAATGACGTGCTGAACATTCTGACCTACTCGCGCTTGGACCGTCACCACGGCCAAATGACATTGAGTTTGGATCTGAAAATCAGACAGAGGTAAAAGGACTTACATACGGAGCCTTGGCCACTAACCGTGCATCATTTCAGTTTATATAGAGGTCGTAGCAGCTGAACGAAGTCAGCCCTTGTTTCGATCTTTATTCTTGATTGAAAACTTACTTTACTTTTTACGTACGATGATGATGATGAGGATACTTAAGACTTAATTTATTTATTTATAAACCTTTTGGGGCGATTTACTGACTTAGTAACCTTTGACTTAGGTTGACGACCTTTCGGACCGACTTACTCGCTTACTTATTCGTACCGATTTTACTGCACTATCACTCTAAGTTATAGCTCCGTTTTTACTTCAACTATTTTTGGGATTGAGAATACATGTGCTTTTTATGTTTTACTTACTAGGCACGAGTACTTAAACTATATATATGTGTGGGTGATATAACGGCATAAAATTTCCCCTTAGCTCGGTAACGTTTAGTCATTGGTTTTTGAACCGGTGAATGCGAATCTTAGATATGGATTCATAGGGTTTAACATCCCCACTCGGGCTAGTCGCGCTAGCATTTAACGGGTGTTTAATACTTTGTAAACTTACGCACTCGCCAAGTGTACTTTTAGGGGGTGATATTTACGTTAAGTTAATTACCAAGTGCCCATGGTTAAGCATATACTTTTCATACAGTTTTGAATACGAAATCTCGTGGCCTACATTTCATTATTGTTACAGTCAAACTATAGCTTACCAACATTTGTGTTGACTTTTAAGCATGTTATTTCTCAGGTGCTTAGACGTATGTTGGTTCCGCTGTACTAGACTCTCGGTGTTAGATTTCCGCTACTTATTTAGAGATGTCTCGAACATGGAACTTTTTACTTTGCATTCAAAACTTATGTTACATTTGAACAATGGCTTTGTAATGACCTTCGTGTCACGTACTTGTGTTAACGCTTCCTATTCGTAGAAGCATGCTATCTTTTGTAAAACGCTATCTTTTATGAATGAAAACTTGTTTTAAAACAGCATATAGTGTTGTAACCTTGTGATGGACCTGTTGTTGATGATCCGTACACGTAAATTTTGTATGGGGCATCACATTTGGTATCAGAGCTTTGGTTGTAGGGAATTAGGTTGCATTAGTGAGTCTTGATTGAGCCGAGTAGGATTCTCTAATAGGACTAATCTACAACTTGCTTGTTTACTAGTTACTGCAGAACTTGCTGCATGCTACTGCTTACTTTTACTGCTATGTGAACTTACTGTATGCTACTGTTTATTCCCATTACTGCATGCTACTATCTGCCTTTGATTGCATGTTACTTTTGTTTAATACTGTTAATATTGTCATGCTATGTACTGCTAGGATGTTGTAGTGCCTAATTACGTGCTTGCTATATGTCTTACTGACAAGGAAAAAGTTATTTTTCCTTGTTCAGATGTCGGACATACCACCTATTATCGTTGATTTGGAGAGTGACTCAGATTCATCTGCTGCTTCGCCTACTATTGTTGCTGATTCACCGCTACCCTTCGACGACTCTGGCGATTCGTCTTCTGGAGATAGTGGACACGTGCTTGACCTGATGGATGTCTCAGACGGAGACGAGGATCCAGAGGAGATTCCAGCTCCACCCAGCCCTAGGCTCCCGGGGCCACAGCACCATTCCGGTGGTTCTGTGATCCCTGGGGGAAACGGGGATGGTCCTTTCCGTAATGAGCGTGGACAATGGGTTAGACGCATCGCTGATGGACGAGTCGTGCTGATTCCACCAGGCAGATATCAACTTATGACCACCAGCCAGGCACATCCACCCTCAGATGATTCAGACGATTCATCATCCGATGACACCAGCGAGGAGGATCCCGAGGAGGATTCTGAGGAGGACTCCGAGGAGGAGCCCGTGCAGCCACCCTCTACCCCGCCGAAGAAGCGGTACTGCTTTAATGGTACTGTTATTCCAGCGATTAATGGAGGTAAGCAGTTCATGAACGCACGTGGACTGATGGTTAGGGTCACCGCCCGTAAGCGGGTTGTGCCATATCATGCTGCTCCATTCATGCGTAAGGTCGCTCGTTATGCGCCTTCTACTTCTGGTACTGCACCATCTGCACCACCGGTTCCACTTGCACCATCTGCACCACCTGTCCCACCAGCATCTCCCACCGTCGAGGAACTGACGAGGGAAGTGCATACCCTCCGTGCTCGGGTAACTGAGCTCGAGGACCAGATGACCCACCTGATGGACATCATTTACCCACCATCACCATAGGGCTATTGTAATAGATTCCACTATGTAATCCCGTTAGTAGTTTCTTGTTTTATTCATGTATTGTACGAACCTTATGGAGATGTATGCAACTTTCTTATTAATGAATGGAACTTAATGTTGTTTAATTATTGTACGATGTTTATTTAAGTTATTGCATGTTGGCTTTTGTGCTATCTGCTGCTGTTTGCCATGCTTAGTTATCGTGTTTTGTGTTGATTCCATATTGGTTACCATATACTATAATATTATGACTTATTGAATGCTGGATTTTGAGTTAAGTCGAAATTTTGTTTAGAAGATCAATGGCAAACGGAAGAGTTCCAAGGGACATGCCCACAACAGCTCAGATTGAGGAGATGATAGCTCCTAGAGTAGCCGCAGCTATGGCAGATGTCAACACCCAAGCTCCACCAGCTAACCAGAACATTCTAAACGAATGCACTTATAAGGAATTTCAGAGCTGCAAGCCCCACAATTTCAGTGGTACTGAAGGGCCAGTTGGGCTGACTAGATGGTTTGAAAAGATGGAAGCTGTTTTCCGCATGAGTAACTGCTCCGAAGTGAACAAAAATAAGTACGCCTCATGCACGCTGTCAGATGGCGCTTTAACTTGGTGGAACACACTCGCCCAAGCTCGGGGAATTGACGAGGCTTATGATACACCATGGGAGGAGTTTAAGAAGGCTATGATCGAGGAGTACTGCCCCAAAACAGAAATTCAGAAAATGGAAGCGGAGTTTTGGGAACTGAAAGTTGTAGGGACTGATCTTGATGGCTATAACCGAAGGTACTTGGAGTTAGCTTTGATGTGCCCCACGATGGTTACACCTGAATTTAAGCGAATGGAACGGTATTTGTGGGGACTTCCCAAGACCATTTAGGGAAATGTCACCTCTTCGAAACCAGCAGATGTCCCAGAAGCTATGCGCATGGTGCACACCCTGATGAATCAAATTACCCAACAAGAGCCAGAAAAGGTGAAATCGGAGTTGGGAGCTAGTAATGGGAAACGTAAGTAGGACGGAAACAAGGGAAAAGTCTTTGATTAAAACCCAGCTAAGAGGTATGAGAATTTCAAGGGAAACAATGATTGGAGGAACCCTAACCCGAACCCTAGCTCGAACCCTAACTACAAAGGTAGCCTTCCGTAGTGTAAGAGATGCTACAAGCATCATACTGGGTACTGCAACGTGGTATGTGAAAAGTGTAAGCGGACTGGACATATCGGCAAGGATTGTAAGATCAACACCTCAACTGTGAGAACGAATCCGAATGGGCCAAAGAAATGCTTTGAATGCGGCCAGCAAGGTCACTTTAAGAATGAATGCCCGAACAAGAAGAAGGATGGTGGGCCAGCACATGAAGAGTCTTCAACATGAATGCCACGGATGCCCGTGAGGATCCTGACTTGGTCACAGGTACATTCACTATTAATAAACTATTAGCTTCTGTCTTGTTTGATACTGGTGTCGATAGGAGTTATATAGATAGACACTTTTGCTCTAAGATAGATTGGTCATTAGTACCTTTGAAGGAGAGTATGCTTGTTGAAGTAGCCAATGGGAAACTTGAGAAAGTTGACCAAATTAGCCGAGGAGGTATTATAAACTTAGCTGGAGTGGAATTTGCGATAGATTTGATACCCATTAAGTTGGGAAGCTATGATGTGATAGTTGGCATGGACTGATTGTCCAAAGTACAAGCAGAAGTCATCTGTGGAGAAAAGATTATTCGTATACCACGCAAAGACGGTATGCCATTAATTGTATACGGGGAGAGATGTAGCCCAAAGTTGAACCTTATTAGCTGCATGAAGGCACAAAATATTATGAAAAAGGGGCGTTTTACTATTCTGGTGCATGTAAAGAAGTTAGGAACGGAGGAGAAAAGCGTAGATGATCTATGAATTGTGAACGAATTTCCAGACGTCTTTCCAGAAGAATTGCCAGGATTACCCCCACCGAGATCAGTAGAGTTTCAGATTGATCTAGTACCAGGAGCGACACTTGTAGCTCGCACACCTTATCGACTCACACCTTCCGAAATGCAAGAGTTGCAGAGTCAACTACAAGAACTGCTAGACCGTGGATTCATCCAACCAAGCTCTTCGCCTTGGGGCGCACCTGTTTTATTTGTAAAGAAGAAGGACGGATCTTTCCTCATGTGTATTGATTACCGTGAACTTAACAAGTTGACGATCAGGAATAGGTATCCCCTTCCTAGGATTGACGACCTATTTGATCAGCTACAAGGATCCAGCGTTTACTCTAAGATCGATTTGCGATCTGGTTATCACCAGTTGAGGGTGAAGGAGAGCGATGTACTTAAGACTTCATTCCGAACTCGTTATGGTCATTATGAGTTTCTTGTAATGCCATTCGGTTTAACTAATGCACCTGTTGTGTTTATGGACCTCATGAATCATGTATCCAAGCCGTACCTGGACAAATTCGTTATCGTCTTCATAGATGATATCCTAATCTACTCTAAAAGCGAAGAAGAACAGGAACAACATCTCCAACTCGTGCTTGAGCTCTTAAGATAAGAGCAACTCTATGCCAAATTCTCCAAGTGTGAATTTTGGTTGAAGAAAGTTCAATTTCTTGGCCATGTCGTAAGTGATCAAGGTATCAAAGTCGATCCCGCAAAGGTCAAAGCCATCAGTAAGTGGGAAACTCCCACTACTCCTACTCATATCTGCCAATTTTTAGGTCTCACCGGTTACTATCGAAGGTTCATTGAAGGTTTCTCTCTGATTGCATGTCCATTAACAGCATTGACTCACAAAGGGAAGAAGTTCGTTTGGACAACCGAACAAGAGTCGGCGTTTCAAACCCTGAAGCAGAAATTAACCACCGCTCCTATCTTATCTCTTCTCAAAGGCAGTGATGATTTTGTTGTGTATTGCAATGCCTCAAAACATGGTTTTGGGTGTGTATTGATGCAACGGACGAAAGTTATTTCTTATGCCTCTCGTTAACTGAAGATTCACGAGCGAAATTACACAACACACGATCTCGAACTTGGAGCTGTCGTCTTTGCGCTCAAACTGTGGATACACTACCTTTATAGAACTAAGAGCACTATCTTCACTGACCACAAAAGCCTCCAACACATATTCGATCAGAAACAACTGAACATGAGACAGGGACGGTGGACCGAGACGCTGAACGACTATGATTGTGAACTTCATTACCATCCTGGCAAGGCAAATGTTGTAGCTGATACTTTAAGCCAAAAGGAAAGAATGGTACCTCTTCGTGTCCGAGCCTTGAACATCACCATCCATTCAAATCTCAATAGCCAAATCCGAGTAGCCCAAGATGAGGCTCTCAAAGAGGAGAATGTCTCTCATGAACATTTGAACATTCTCGTCTCTCGATTCGAGGTTAAGGAGACTGGACTCTGATATTTTACCGAAAGAATTTGGGTGCCTAGCTATGGGGATTTACGAAGCCTCATCCTAGACGAAGCCTACAAGTCAAGATATTCGATTCATCCAGGAGCCGGTAAAATGTACCACGATTTCAAGGAACAGTATTGGTGGCCAAATCTTAAGAAGGATGTTGCTACTTACGTTGGGAAGTGTTTAACTTGTTCAAAGGTTAAGGCCGAACATCAAAGTCCATTCGGGTTACTTCAGCAACCCGAAATCCTGCAATGGAAGTGGAAAAGGATAACAATGGACTTTATTACGAAACTACCAAAGACGATGGGTGGATACGATACCATCTGGGTTATTATTGACTGTCTTACCAAATCTGCTCACTTCCTAGCCATGAAAGAAACTGATACGATGGAAAAACTCGCTCAACTATACATAAAGGAAATTGTATCTCGTCATGGTGTGCCCTTATCGATTATTTCAGACCGAGATGCCCGTTTCACCTCTAGATTTTGGCGTTCCTTACAAGAAGCTTGGGAACACGTCTCGACATGAGTACCGCATATCACCCGCAGACCGACGGACAAAGCGAACGCATGATTCAAACTTTGGAGGACATGTTGCGTGCTTGTGTTATTGATTTCGAAAAAGCTTGGGAAAAGCATTTGCGCTAGCTGAATTTTCTTACAACAACAGCTATCATTCGAGTATTAATGCCGCACCTTTCGAAGCGTTGTATGGCTGCAAGTTTCGTTCTCCTATTTGTTGGGCCGAAGTGGGTGAAAATCAAATCACCGGACCCAAACTCGTTCATGAAACAACCGAGAAGATTGTTCAAATTCAAGCGAGGCTCAAGACGGCCCGTGACCGCCAGAAGAGCTATGCCGACCTTAAACGTAAAGATTTCGAATTCCAAGTGGGTGACCGCGTAATGTTGAAAGTAGCACCTTGGAACGGTGTAATCCATTTTGGAAAGCGTGGAAAGTTAAATCAGCGATACATTGGTCCTTTTGAAATCTTGGAGAGTATTTGACCCGTTGCTTACCGTTTGGATCTTCCGAAACAATTGAGCTCCGTTCATCCTACTTTTCACGTGTCGAATCTGAAGAAATGTCATGCTGAACCAGAACTTGTCATCCCTCTCGATGAGCTTATGATTGATGACAAACTCCACTTCATGGAAGAACCCGTTGAAATTATGGACCGTGAGGTTAAGACCTTGAAACGCAACAAGATTCCGATCGTCCGAGTCCGATGGAATGCAAAATGAGGACCTGAGTTTACTTGGAAGCGAGAGGATCAGATGATGCAGAAGTATCCTCACCTTTTCCCGACTCCACCATCTACCTCAGCTTAAATTTCGGGATGAAATTTTCTTTAACGGGTGGGTACTGTAACGACCAGACTTTTTCGACTTTTAATTATATTTATTACTTTCACGAAACTGTGTATTTGTGCGTACTAATTTAGATTTTATTCTGGGATCATTAATTATGTTAATTACTTTCGTTAATGCCTTACAACGTGTTTTTCAGTACTTAGTTACTTAACATGATCCTTGAATGCATTTACGACCGTTAGTGTCACTTATTGTTTAAAGCGAGCTATGTACTTGGTACACATTAAACTTTTGTCATCATTGGAATATTATGACTACGTAAACATAATTGTTATTTATTCACGACCATTACTTAGTTTTATGGTTCCTTAATTATGATTAGTGTTTACTAATGCTTACTAGTTACCTTAATGGACTTAACACTTTAATGGACTTCCATGGCCCAACCTACTCAACTTAGTGGGCTACTAAATGGATTAATTAGCCCATGTAATCATAATTAGCCCATGTAAATAATGAGACAACTAACTTGCATGCTTATGTACCAAGGCTTGCATTATGTTTCAAACCACCCAACATGTCAGCATCTCCATGTACCACCATCATGGACCACACCATGCCACACCACATAAGACCAAAATGGTCCCCCTGCTCCCAAACCGTCGGCCATCACCCCACCCTCACCATCATTTAATTTTTTTTTTCTTTTCTTTCTTTGTTAAATACCCACACTTCATTCATTTGCTCAAACACACACTTCTCTCTACTTTCTCACTCTAAAGTTTTCTCTCTAAATTACTTGAAGAACTTTTAAGTTCTTGATTTCTTTTTCTTTCTTTTCTTACTTTAATTCATGAATCATCATCATCATAAACAAAGATTCAAGTTTTGTAACTTGAATCTTCATTACTCTTGTAAGATTCAACTTTGTTTTGAAGAATCTTCAAGAACATGAAGGATTCAAGCTTTTTAGCTTTGAATCTTCATAATCTTGTTAGATCTAAGTTACTAATTTAAGATCTCTTTAATTGTGTTAAAAGATCAAAACTCATGTTTATGATCTTCATGTAACTTGTAGATCCAACACTTTACTTTATGGATCTTCAAGAAAGTTTGAAATACAAGCTTACTAGCTTGTTGTTTCTACAAAAAGTTAGTTAAAGATCCAAGTTTACTAACTTATGATCTTCTTTAATTTGTTATACTTTAGTTTTGTGACTTGTGTTTTCTTGAAACAAAAGATACAAGCTTACTAGCTTGAGATCTCATAAGTATTGTTAGGAATCCAAGCTCTCTAGCTTAGGGTTTCATTTTTGTGTTTGATCTAAGTTGTGTAACTTATGGTCTTCTACTTTGTTTAAACAAAAGTTCATTAGCTTGTGTTCATATTACTTTACAAGATCTAAGTTTCATAACTTATGGTTGTGTAAAAGTTGAAAGTCTAAGTGTTATGACTTAGGGTTTCACCAAGAACATGAGATCTAGACTTTGTAGTCTAAGGTCTTTAATATTTAGCTAAGATCTAAGTTCTATAGCTTAAGGTCTCTCTTAATTAGTTTGATTCAAAGTTTATAGTTTAATAGAAATTGTACTTGTGTTAAAACTAAGAAATTGATGTAACTTTGGTTCATCACCTTGCTCAAACTCTCACATGAGTTGCGTTTTATTTCTTAGTCTTAACTTTGTGTGTTGATGGTTAAACCTTGGTTAAAGTGATGCTAAAACATCAAGAGTGGTACACTTGAAGCTTACACGCATCAAGGATGAGAACCGTGATGAGCATCAAACACCAAGAATCCCACCGGAGCACTTGTTTTCTGTTTTTCAAAGTCCGATCAGGCCCCTAGTGATCATATACATAGCATTATATATGTATATTTTATTTGCTAAAAGTCAAAAGCAGAATTGCGTGAGCTATAATGCAAAGCTATAAGATATTCGCTGAAAATAAGTACAGCAGTTATATTTTCGCGTTAATAAAGGACTGCGGTTTAGTCTGCTGTGTTTCCGTAGACACTTAAGCAATTCGTAGACTGCGGATATTTCGAATACTATAAATAGAGAGCTTGGCCTCTCATTTATAGGTTGTTGATTCTCTACCATTTTGCCTGAGCCTTTGTGATTCCCACTTGTGATCTTGCCCAAGGGGTTTTACATCGCGCTAAGGTGAATTATGCTAATTGACAATCAAGACCGGGTCGGGGTGGTTGATCACTTGATTGCTAAAGTGAAAGATGATCATCGGGGCCCAAAATAATCATCAAACATCCCATCCTCCATCTTATTATTGCACTCAATCCTTAATTAAGTAATAATTTGACTAAGGATTGATCAATTGGCGCCATCCGTGGGACACGCTTTACAAATTGAACCCAAAATTTTTTGTTTTGTGCTATCAAACAATTAATTTTGCTGTTTAATTTCAATCGTGTTTTGGTTGTGATGATTTGCAGGTGTTTTTTGAAGGCGTAATCAGTTGATCTGCTTGACTATCGTGATGACAAATGCAAAGCAAACAGGTGTGTCCGCGAACGCTGATGCACTGATTAGCGATTTGCAGAATGTCATATCATTTCCAATGCAAGCAAATGCTAATGTAAACGCGGGTAAATCGGTTCAAGAACCGACTGATAAAACATCTGCGGCAAACAATGCTAGTGAATTGCAGCCAGAGGCTGCTGCTGAAAAAATGGTTGCACGCAGGAATTTGCAGCAACATTGCGAGGAAACCATCGCTGATGGTAAGCGATTAAAGATTTTGGCTGGAAAAGCAGACAAAGTACTTGGTACTGCTATTGAGCAAGCTAGAAAAGATTTTTGCGAAACTCGTATACCGCGAACTTATTTACGGCCGTTGAATGATTCTAGATCACAAGCTGATCGCTTGGTCATTGATCATTGCGATAGTGATAGTGATGGTGCGGATGAACGTGTTATCTTAAATCCTGTTTATAATTTGAAGCCTGCGACAGTGCCAAGAGAAGTGGATGAATTTTCTGATGATTCGGACAATGCGGAAGAATTTGTAAAAATTCCACATGTTAAGCGAAGGCGACCACCAACACCTTTCCCTCGTCATGGGAATGAAGGTGAAGCATCTGATGATATTCGCAGAGAAGATGCTCAAAATTTTTTGGCGGGTGCTTTCAAAAGCATTGCGCCAAAGTCAATGTAACATAAGTTTGAACAGCCAAATTTCTTGCAAGATATGATAGCCAAGTTTTGTGCGGAAAATGTAGATACTCTCACAAAAAAGGAAACCGAAATCACTACTGCTGCGGACAAGTTTGTCCAGCATATTTCTGATTATCCAATTGTTTCTCCACCAATTGTTCCGGCAACATTGGGGGTTTACTCAGGGTTAACCGATCCTTTATATTTTCTACAACGCTTTGAAGGGGTGGTGAGCACCTATAACTGGGATGAGCCAGTTGCTTGTAGAGTTTTCCCTATGGCTTTGCAAGGGTCAGCAAGGGAGTGGTTTCATAGCCTACAAGCTCGCAGTATTATTGGCTTTGTCAATCTTCGCGAAAAATTCTTATTACAATTCCAGAATTTGTTGTCGCAGAAAAAGACGCATATAGAATGTCATGATATTAAACAAGGCAATAAGGAAACTTTAAGCGCATTGCTCACGCCGTACATTTATGAGTGCCAAAAGATTCCAAGCTTGAATGAAGACCAAAAAATCTCTGGTTTTTTGCACGCTATTAATCTGCAGCGACATCCAACGCTTGTGCGAAGATTGCGAAGAGATGTCCCGCAGACTTTTGCTAAAGTTCAGCAAGAAACATATGATTATCTCCGGGGTGGAGAGGATAGCACTATAACCCCTGCATGTGGGTGGGGTAGAGATAAAAGTTGGCGGGATGAGAATGATTCCTTTCGCGATGGTAACATGGATAGTTATCGCGGATCTGGATATCTGCGGAGAAATAACGGCGGTGGTTACCCTCGAAATGAAAGGTTTCAGGGTCAGCATGATAACCATGGTTATGGCCATCGTGATCGCTATTCTACGCGAAGGTGGAACAATGAATCCTTTAATATCATTCAGATGCTAACAAAAACCCCTAAAGAAATTTTGTTGCAAGAAAGGGTCGCTAAGTCTTTTCCTGATCCGCAACCTTTGGGAGAGAATAGTAGGCGTGATCGGTCAAAGTTTTGTGTTTTCCATGATGATTATGGACATGACACCAACCGCTGTAGAGATTTGGCGGAATTGATCGCGGAGGCATATGAACAAGGTAAGCTGGACCATTTAGTCGCGCAAAACGCTGCAAGTACTACGAATGCGATTATAATGCCTACAGAAGCCAATACCTCAAATGCGCCAAATGTGGTTGAGCGAAAGGCTCCCGCAGTGAAAAATCTGGGTGTAAAGATGGTAAGTAAGAAAGAAAACCAACGCGGAATTCAGGTCATTAATGTAGTAGAAGTGCAAGACGAAATGTCAGTACTTCAAATATCTGAGCAGATCGTTAGTTGGAAATGTCCCTCTATTACTTTACCTCCTGCAAGTCTGACCGCGGATGTTGATAAACCAGTGGTGGTTTCATGCCGCATTGCAAATACTGGTATTATGATAATGAAGGTACATGTGGACACTGGTAGCAGTGTAGATATCATGTACGAACAATTTCTTAGTAAACTGCCCGAAAACATTCAGGTTTTGATGAAACCTACTGTGGTTTCACTTGCTGGATCCACAGGAGAGTCAACTTGGCTTGTTGGCCAGTTGGAATTACAAATGGAGTTAGTTGATGACCACGATGAGTCGCTGAGGCACCAAGCCTTATTGAATCTGTACATAATGCGAAATTAGTCGCGATTCAATATGATACTTGGGCGCACTGCTTTGCGCATGTTTGGCGCTATCCCTTCTACTATACATGGCATGGTAAAATTTTCTGCTAATAAGGGAATTGGAACGCTAATTTCTGCGAAAGTAGAGCCGTTTTGCGCTATGATTATGGCAAGTGAAAACATGGGTGTTGAAGGGCATTCAATCCACTCTGAATAATGCGAACAATTGAAGTAGAAAAAGTTGTGATAGACTGCTTAGTCAAATTTGATCAATGTTTGATATGATGAGTTTATTTTCTGAACTATGTATCGCGAAAGAGTAATGCATAAAGCAAAGTTAATTTCAGTGTTAGTAATTGTCTCTTTACAAAGCGAAAACACTGCGTGTGGCCACGCGTAGTGATTATTTTGCAGAATGCAATTACTCATTATATCATAACACTAAGTTAATGCTTGTGAGCATATAATTACGAATCCACAGATACTTTAAGTAAAATGGCATGATTTTCGCTAAACATGGCCTGCTTAAATGTTATAATCATGCAAGTATGCATTGTGAAATAATGTGTTAAAAGCCAAGTGATGCAGTTGCCCACTTGTGTTAAATTGTAAATATTGCGAAAGGACAAAATTTCCTAAGTATTTGATCTTGCCAATACTTAGATGCTTCGCAATGCTAAATATTACCTAAGGATCGATTTGTCGGACTTAGAAGATTCATAATGATTAAAAGATTGTTTCGCATATGCACAATAGCGGATGCGGAAATTGCAAAGGGCAAGTCTGACTTATGAATATATTGATGTGTGCGAGGTGTACTAGGAAATAGTATTATTTTCACAACGAAATACTATTAAATACAATACAATTTTACACAAGATATTTATTTATTTATAGAATGGATATACGTAAACCTTGCTACAACACTTATAGGCAGTGTACCTAATCGTACAGTAGTGTAGTTTTTAGTAAGTCCGGTTCGTTCCACAGGGATACACTTAAACAAGCTTAACGCTATATTAGTTTTAATTTATAAAAAAAACAAATATATATATAAGTAATATTATTATTATAAAAAGGGGGTTTTTACCGTTTAATGACCTGTTTGTCGATTTTAAAACTTTAGTCGCAGTTAAAACCTAATGTAAAATATTAAATAAATAAAAGACTTAATTTAAAGCGTAAAGTAAATAATGATAATGAAATTGCGATAAATAAAAATGCGATAAAATAAAATTGCGATAATTAAAGAGTACGATAATTAAAAGTGCAATTAAATACAATGACAATAAATAAAAGTGCGATAATTAAAAGTGCAATTAAATATAAAATAAAGGAAATTAAATATAAAATAATGGAATTATGCTTATTTAAACTTCCGTAATCATGATGTTTGACGTGTTGATTTTAGTTTATTCCCATGGGTTAATTGTTCTTTGTCCTGGATTATTCGATATGTCTATACGGATTTGTCCATAATAGTCCATCAGTCATAAATATAAAGTGCGAAAGTCTTCGTCAAATTATTCTTATTCCCGAAGTCAAATATTCCAACTAATTGGGGATTCGAATTATAACAAGGTCTTAATACTTTTTTAATGAATACACCAGGTTATCGACGGCGTGTAAACCAAGGTTTTACTACTTTGTTAACAATTACACCAATTACCCTTGAATGTAATCCACCCCTATTTCAATAAGTCTATTAACTATTAATCCAGTTCCGTGTCCGGTAAAATGAACAATTATTGGTATTTATAGATATCCCGCCCACCGTGCCCAGTCAAGCGTATGTGGTTATATATAAATACGTCAAATTATAAGTTTATATATTAATTTAACGAGGTATCGTTTAGTTAATATAAAACCCATTAATAGCCCATAGTCTAATTTCCACAAGTGTCGTTCTTTTGTCCAAACCCCAATTATGGTACAAAGCGCAATTACCCAATTTTAATATTTTTAGCCCAACATCATGATTACTTTGGTATTAAATAAGCATAATAATAACTTAGCTACGAGACATTAAATTAAAAAGGTTGAACATAACTTACAATGATTAAAAATAGCGTAGCGTTACACGAACAGAATTTCGACTTACACCCTTACAACATTCGCTAACATACCCTTATTATTAGAAATTAAAATTAAAATTAAAATTATAATATATATATATATATATATATATATATATATATATATATATATATATATATATATATATATATATATATATATATATATATATATATATATATATATATATATATATATATATATATATGAAGGAAGAAGAAAAAGATGCTGAATTTGATCACCAAACTGCGAAATTTATAGGACCGAAGCTGAAAAAGGGTGCCATGCGATCGCATGGCTTTTGTGCCTCCAGGCCATGCGATCACATGGCCAGCTGGGAGAAGTCACATGTCTTTATTTTCTTTCTTGCCGACGTTTATAAATAATAATATAATATATAAATAATTATAAGAATTATTTAAATATTATATTTTATTTATGTGCATAGTTAACTTGTAATTTTTAGTCCGTTGCGTCGAGCGTTGAGAGTTGAATTTGGTCCCGGTTTTGGATTTTTGAACGTCCTTGCGTACAATTTAATATCTTGTATTTTGCATTTCGCGTCTTGTACTCTTGTAATTTTGAGACGTTTCTTATCAATAATTGGAACCACTTTGATTGTACTATATCACCCCATTTTTCCAGTACATATTTAAAGGTACAAACTTAATTATTAGCACGATTATATCTTGTTCGTTTATGTGATTAAATGAGCCTTAGTGTTAGTTTATGAGTTGGTGCATGTATGTGAGTGTGTATATATATATATATATATATATATATATATATATATATATATATATATATATATATATATATATATATATATATATATTTGAGAATACATGTGTGAACGTGTATATGTACGTGTCGCGATGGAGTTGAGTCGTGCGGGACTTAAGGTTGAAGCTTAGGCGTGCATAGGAAGAGTGAATGAGGTGTGCTAGTTGTTCGAACCATCGTTTTGTGTTAAATGATCGAAGTGACCAGGCTCAGGCAAACGTCGCACCGCGACGGGCGGGACCGCGCCGCGACAAATAAAGCAAACCTGAATCAGGGATTGGGTTAAGAAGGGCCTATTTTCCCTTTATGTGTCGCGCCGCGATGATTAAGGCCGCGCCGCGATAGTTCTGCTGAACTGGTGTCGGACTTAGCTCATTTTATGGGATTTTAAGGGGCAAAATGGTAAATTGACATATGGATCTGATGGGGGCATTAACTCTCCACCGCATATCCATTTAATTCATTTTCCTCTTCTCTTTTCTTCCCATTTTCTCTCCCAAAACACAAAACCCACTTAGTTTAATCTTGAGATTTGAAGGTGAAGATTTGTGAATCAAACCTAGGAGCAAGAATTAAAGTTGTTCCTTGTGTCTCTAGCTACGCGTTGATAGTCTCGGTAAGTTCTAACTCTAAGTTTTTGAGTTTTAATTGGTTAGTGGCTAGGGTTTTGGTTACTAGAGATTTGTAAGACCCAATTGGTGGTAAAATGGGTGAGTTTGGGTTATGTTGTTGTAATGAAACCCTAATAGCCACAATCTAGGGTTTTGGCCTTGTGATTTGAGGTTGTAAGTGTCAATTGATGTTGTTAGTCACTAATGCACTTTAAGATTTATGAAAGAAGTGTTAATAGTAAGTTTGACTTGATTGTGAGTCTAAGTATTATAAAATGGGTCAAAATGTACTAGTTGACCTAATTAGATGAAATGGGTATGGATTACCCTAAATTTTGTGTTAATTGAAGTTAATAGACTTTAATTCACTAGTCTTAGTGATTGAAGTCGAGTCTTGGCCATTTATGGGCGGTTGTGAGTAGTTGAGTCATTTAATGCAAATTGGGTCATTAAATGCTCAAGTGGGAGTATTGTGGTTAACCCCACTAGTTGTGAAATTGAATGTGCACTTAATGATTTAGGTACATTGCGTTGAAGCTTGGAAGTGCTAAATCATCATCCTTGTGACAAGGTGAGTGGAATAATTACACGTTCATGTATATGGCGTGTTTATTTGTGAATGTTATGGTATGAACCATGTGCCGGTAGTGCCATAACATGTATGTGACGGATATAGGATGTGAACCACGTGCCGGTAGCATCGAGTGTGAACCACGTGCCGGTAGCACTATAAAATGAGGCGTGAACCACGTGCCGGTAGCGTCAAAGTGTGAACCATGTGCCGGTAGCACTATAAAAGAGTGAGACTCAAATGCGTATGGTGTGAACCACATGCCGGTAGCACCATAGTGTTATGGTTAACCATATTGTGTTGTTATAGTTTAGCATTATATATATATATATATATATATATATATATATATATATATATATATATATATATATATATATATATATATATATATATATATGGTGTTGAGTATATGCTAATGAGATTTGGTATCAATGTACGACTTGTTGGTATTTCGGGTATGATTGACTTGCTATGTGAGTTACATGTTCGTGCAAGGTATTTGGTATTTGTGATTGCAAATAGATGGGTTATATATATGTATGTATAACTATTGCATTCACTAAGCATTGCTTACCCTCTCATTGTTTACCATTTTTATAGGTTCCGGCTTGGACAAGGGTAAGGGCATACGGTTGGATTAGTTGTCTCCCGTTTGTGTTGACAGGGGGTGCTTTTTGGATAGCTTTTGAAGTGGCCTAAAGTTTTGGGTAGTTTAGCCCCAAACCATGCTCGAATGTCATTTCGATTATAAACTATCATTGTAGTAGGTCAAACTTGTATTAAACTTAATTACTGGCCTTTGTGCCTTTGGTAAACATTTAAACTGTTGTACGTTTAAATGGAACTGGTGGAATGGTTTACATATTTAATTGGCGCGTAAATGTGTATTGTATAAAAAAAAAATTTATCGTATGGAATACGGGTTGGGTTGTTTTAAGTGGTATCAGAGCATGGTCTAAGGGATTTAGGTGACTTGAGATAGGTGCCTAGACTTGGGCTTTATTGTGTGAGCGCTTTATGCGGGACTTGTAGGACTTTGGGTCTAATCGGGAATAGTTAGTGCTTTGGTTTATGTGAACTAACCTTGTACTAATTGATTTGTGTTGTGTTTAGCAAGCATCGAGCGAGATGGACGTTGTACTAGCAAGTTAATGCGACGTGCTCGCGTAACAATGATTAGCTACCATTGTTACGGGTGCAAATCGTGTCAAACAAGTAATGTACGATGATTGTCGAGCGAGATGAAGTAGTGTGGTGTACATGTTTATACTTACATGTTATGTCTTTTCGTTCTTTGTTTAATCTTTTCCGTTTTATAGAATGAAGATGAGAAACGGAGACGATAATGATAACGGTGGTACGAGTGAGGATGTTGAACTCACGGCCAAGGTTGAGGCCATCTTTAAAAAGTTAAAGAAGGATTTTCTTGACGATGTCCGAAAGGTCTTCCAAGAGTCGGTCGATGGACAAGTGACCGAAATGATCAATGATCGAATGAAAGCCGCAATAGAGGAGGCTTTAGAGGCTAGAAACATTTATCCTCGAGGCGAAGGGGGTGAAGGTAATGGTGGGGGTGGAAGGTGGGACTTCCATTACAAAAATTTCAAGGATACTCAACCTCCGATGTTTAATGGGGTGAGATCCATTGAAAAGCACTTGTTGGATTTCTGATATCGAGGGAGCTTTCTGTACCGCGAAATGTCCTCCCAGGAAGAAGACGAGGTATGGGTCTAGCATGTTACGTGAAGAAGGCAAGTTGTGGTGGGACAATAAAATCAATTTGTATGGTGAAGAGCAATGTATGAGCTTGACATGGGAGGAGTTTAAGAAGGAATTTTTTCAAGAATACCGAACTTCTTCCGACCTTGATAGAATCTGGGATGAGTTGCATCATTTGCAACAAGGTTCAATGGACTTGGTTACTCTCAAGTCTACCTTTTTGGCAAAGACTCGTTTTTGCCCGGAATATGTTGGTGATGATCACAAGCTAATGAAAGATTTCTACCGTACCTTGAACGATGAGTTAAAGGGTAAGATTAGTCGAGGAATGTCTAAGACTTTTGAAGAGCTATTCGAGTTGGCTCGGGGTTTTGAACCGGAGGTTCCGAGGAAGAGTGATTTCACTTTTTCAAAGAGAAAGTTTGAAGGTTCGAGTCATTCGAACTTTTCAAATAAAAAGAACAAGAAAGGCTCCGAAAGCTTAAATAATGTGAAGAAGGGTTCTTCTGGGGGTTTCGGGCCCACGTGTTTTAATTGTAAACAAAGGGGACACATGGCCCGTGATTGTACCAATGGCCCGAACAAATTTACTTGCTATAATTGTGGTAGGGAAGGGCACAAGAAGCCTGAATGTCCCGAGTTGAATAATGATCATGTAAAGAAATTGGAGAGAACGGCGGGCACGGCCAGGGGTCGCAACTATTTGATGACGAATGATGAAGCTAAGCAATCCAACGAAGTTGTCTCAGGTACTTTTATGGTTAACTCTAATCCGGCAAGGATTTTATTTTATAGCGGTGCAAATTTGTCGTTTGTGTCTCCAAAATTTGTGCGTAAACTTGATAGACCGTTAGCTAAGTTAAGTCGTCGGGTAGAAGTCGAAATAGCGGACGGCAAGACGGTGCTAGTGGTTTATGTGTGTGAAAATGGTGATGTTGTTTTCGGTGCCAAAACCTTTAAAATTGATCTCATTCCAATGACCTTGGGCGATTTTGATATTGTCGTTGGTATGGATTGGCTCGATCGTTATAGAGCCGATATTGCATGTCATGATAAGTTTATTCGTGTGAAGACCCCAAGTGGGGGAGAGTTGATTATTCATGGTGATAAGCGAAGGAGACCGGTGCCGATATGCACTTTTGCACGGGCACGTCGTCTCGTTGTTACCGGTGGCATGGCTTTCCTTGCTCATGTTGTTGATACTCGTAATGATCCACCACCCATTCGTGAAATTCCGATGGTTAATGAATTTGAAGACGTTTTTCGGGATGAGTTACCGGGTGTTCCGACGGAAAGACAAGTTGAATTTCGCATTGAGTTGGTTCCGGGGGCTACCCCCATTGCTAAAACCCCTTATCGTTTAGCACCAACGGAAATGCAAGAGTTGTTAAATCAAACCCAAGAATTGCTTGAGAAGGGTTTTATTCGACCGAGTGCTTCGCCATGGGGCGCTCCGGTTTTATTTGTGAAGAAGGAGGATGGTAGCATGCGAATGTGCATCGATTACCGGGAGTTGAATAAGGTGATGATCAAGAATCGTTATCCATTGCCTCGGATTGACGATTTGTTTGACCAACTCCAAGGTGCGACGTATTTCTCTAAGATCAACCTACGGTCCGGCTATCACCAAATGCGGGTCCGTGAGGAAGATATTGAGAAAACGGCTTTTCGAACACGTTATGGGCATTTTGAGTTCGTAGTTATGCCTTTTGGTCTTACGAATGAACCGGCGGCATTCATGGATCTTATGAACCAAGTGTGCCAACCTATGTTGGACAAGTCAGTAATAGTGCTCATTGACGACATACTAGTCTACTCGAAAAGTATGAACGAACATGAACGTCATTTGCGTGAAGTATTGAAGATGCAAAGTTCTCCAAATGTGAATTTTGGCTAAGGGAAGTTCAATTCCTTGGTCATATTGTGAACGAAAACGGTATTCAAGTAGATCCGGGGAAGATCGAGACGGTGAAGAGTTGGGGATGACCGACTACGCCTACGGAAATCCGAAGTTTTCTCGGATTGGCTGGTTATTATCCTCGGTTTATCCAAGACTTTTCTAAGATTGCTTCTCCATTGACGAAGTTGACGAGAAAGAATGCTAGGTTTAATTGGGAGAACGAGCAAGAAATTGCTTTTCAATTGTTAAAAGAGAAGTTGTGTCAAGCTCCGGTGTTAGTGTTGCCGGAAGGAGTGGAAGACATGACGATTTATTGTGATGCTTCGTTAAATGGACCCGAGTGTGTTCTTATGCAAAGGGGTAAAGTCATCGCTTATGCCTCTCGACAATTAAAGGAACACGAGACGAGATATCTGACTCATGATCTTGAGTTGGCGGCGGTTGTGCATGCGTTGAAAATTTGGCGCCATTACTTGTATGGTGTCAAGTGTACGATTTATTCGGATCATAAGAGTTTGAAACACCTCTTTAATCAACGAGATTTGAATTATCGTCAACATAGGTGGATGGATGTGGTGAAAGATTATGATTGTGAAATACTTTATCATCCGGGCAAGGCGAATGTGGTCGCGGATGCGTTAAGTCGAAAGAGTCATCACCCGGCGTTACGGTTGGGATTGTTACGTATGATTATTACTAACGATTTTCTTGAAAAACTCGGTGTGATTCAAATAGAGGCTTACGTTCACAACAAGCATGCGGAGCGAATTGTGGGACAATTAGAGTTCATTACTATGGGCTCGCGTGGTTTGTTGTCTTTTCAAGGAAGAGTGTGGGTGCCTAAGATGGGTGATTACCGACAAGTGCTACTCGATGAAGCACATAAGTCAAAGTATTCCATTCATCCGGGCGCGACGAAAATGTATCTTGATTTAAGGAAAGATTATTGGTGGTCGGGCATGAAACGTGATGTTGTGAAGTATGTTGAGCAATGCGTCACGTGTTTGCAAGTTAAAGCTGAGCACCAAAAGCCGTATGGTAAGTTACAACCGTTAGAAATCTCGAAATGGAAATGGGAGCACATTACCATGGATTTCATCACAAAGTTACCTAAAACGGCGAGAACCCAATTTGATTCGATTTGGGTTATAGTAGATCGATTGACGAAAATCGCTTTGTTTCTTCCCATTAAGGAAGCGATATCGTCGGAGACCTTGGCTAAGTTGTTTATCAAGGAAGTCATCTCTCGACACGGCGTTCCTATATAGATTGTTTCGGATCGAGATACTCGTTTTACATCTCGATTTTTGGAAAAGTTTCATGAGGATATGGGTACACAATTGAAATTGAGCACGGCGTATCATCCTCAAACGGACGGTCAAACGTAAGAATCAAACTTTGGAAGATATGTTACGTGCGTGCATTATCGATTTTGGTGGTAGTTGGGACGAGCACTTACCTTTGGTGGAATTCTCGTACAATAATAGTTATCATACTAGTATTGGGATGCCACCTTATGAGATACTTTATGGGCATAGGTGTCGAACCCCGATTTGTTGGGGTGAAGTGGGACAAAAGGAAATCGGGAGTACCGATTTGGTTTTAGAGACGAATAGCAAGATTGATGTGATTTGAGAGCATTTGAAAAAGGCTCAAGATAGGAAAAAATCTTATGCCGATAAACGTAGATGAACGATCGAATTTCAAGAAGGTGACATGGTGATGCTCAAAGTTTCGCCATGGAAGGGTATTATTCGGCTTCGAAAACGAGGAAAGTTAGCTCCTCGGTTTATTGGGCCGTTTAAGGTTTTAGCTCCTGTTGGTGAAGTCGCGTATCGTTTGGAATTACCTGAAGAGCTTGCGGGGATCCATAATACATTTCATGTTTCCCACCTCCGTAAGTGTCTTGCGGATGATTCATCTTGTGTGTCATTAGACGAGATTGAGCTAAATAATAAGTTAGAGTATATCGAGGAACCGATTGCCATACTCGATGAGAAGGTCAAAAGGTTGAGACATAAAGAGGTTAGGACTTTTAAAGTTCAATGGCGTCGTAGTAAGGGTTCCAATTTTACTTGGGAGCTCGAAGAGTTTGTATTGGTTTATCTTCCCTCTTGTCATGCGGCTTGGATCGCGAGGATGCGCTCCGATTCAAATGGGGGAGAGTTGTAAAACCCCATTTTTCCCGTACATATTTAAAGGTACAAACTTAATTATTAGCACGATTATATCTTGTTCGTTTATGTGATTAAATGAGCCTTAGTGTTAGTTTATGAGTTGTTGCATGTATGTGAGTGTATATATATATGTATATATATATATTTGAGAATACATGTGTGAACGTGTATATGTACGTGTCGCGATGGAGTTGAGTCGTGCGGGACTTAAGGTTGAAGCTTAGGCGTGCATAGGAAGAGTGAATGAGGTGTGCTAGTTGTTCGAACCATCGTTTTGTGTTAAATGGTCGAAGTTGTAACGACCCTGGAATTTCCAACGTTTATTTATTAATAATTATTATTATTAATATGTGTAATTAAACGAATGTATGTTATTACATTTACATGTTGCCATGACTAAACGTACTTGACTTTAATTGCCCGAAACGTCTTTGTGACACCCGAGACTTACACGAATAATATTTTTAGATATTATTTACATTCATGATTAGTTTTATTAATCATTTTAATTAACTAAGGTTGTTGGTTAATTACTTGGGCTTTAAATGGATTAACTTGTGATTTATTTGAACTTGGGCTTTGTTAGTGTAATGGACTCATGTTATTGGACTTCCAAGCCCACCCTACATTATTAATGGACTTAGTTAGCCCATGTCTTGCACTTGTAAGTATCAATTAGAAGCAAACTAGTTAGTTAACTTAGTAAAGAATCAAGTTACTTGTTATCCCCATGCACATACACCAAGTAACCAACCTTTTTAGCTTTTACATGCTTGTAACCATCAAACAACACCCTCCCTCCCTTGTGTGCAGCTGATCGACAGCTTCCCTAGGTGGGAAGGGATTCAAAATCTTTTATTTTACATCATTTGTTCACTTGCAAACCTCATTCACACAAACACTCATTTACTTGCAAAATCCTCTCAACATTTCCTCTCTTTTTCTCTCTAAACTTGTAAGTTACATGAGACTTTTTCTCTTCCTTTCTTCTTGTCAAAACCGTGATATATCAACCCACAATCATCATCATTCTTTGTTTGTTTTAATCTTTGTTTACTTGTGTTGATTTCTAGTAGTTGTTAGGTATTTACTTACTTGGTTTCAAGAATCTAACTTACTAGTTTTATTCTTCTTTTATCTTGTAATAACAAGAACATAAACTTTCTAGATATGTTCTACATTTGTTATTTTTAAAAAAGATTAATTTTCATGTGTTGATAAATTCATACTTGTAATTCATGTTAGTAAACTTTAAAGTTTACTTTACTTAAAGATCAAACCTTGGTTGAATCTTTAAAAGTATGAACAACCCATGAACTTATTTACTTGTTTATTTAGTTACTTGCACTTAAATTTTATGATTTTGGTTGTTGTTGGTCAAGTACTACAAGTTAGTCTTGATCTCATATCTCTTGGAACTTAAAGTTAACTTAAAAGTTCAAGAACATGTAAATAAGTTTTCTTTAAATATAACTTTGTATACTTATGCTTGATCTAGACTTTTGAGTCTTGGATCTTCAAGATCTAACTAAAGAACTATGTTCTACATCTTAAGATCTTGATTAGTTAGTTTACTTTCAAGTTTGTAACTTGTTATTAGCTTTAAAGTTCATGTATGTGTCAAACCTAAGACTTTGATGTAACTTTGGTTCATCAAACTTCATACAACTCTTAAGTGAGTTGTGCTTCATGTCTTAGACTTGCACTAGGGTTATGATGGTTAATACTTGGTTAAGAGGATGTAAACACAACCATGATTTGTACACTTGAAGCTATATGCATCAAGGATGAGAACCATGATGAACATCAAACACCAAGACCACCGGAACCCTTTTAAACTTACTGTTTCTGTCCAAAACCTACTCACCTGCTGTTTCTGTAACAGACCAGCAGACCTGGGCTGTTCTAACCATGATTTTTAGATAGATCTTTTCGAGTAGATAACTTTTCATATAGGAATCGTCTTAATCCGAGTTACGGTTTAGGATTTATGGCCCTCCGATCGTTACTATGTCCTTTAACGTTGTGCAGAAATTTCTGACCTACTCGCACTTAGACCGTCGCCACGGTCAAACCAAGACGAGTTAGCTTCTGTAAATTTTACCACCCTTAAGGAACTCATAGAAGGAGCCATGGCCACTGGCCTCACCTTAATTCAGTAAGGGTAGAGGCCGTGGTGACTGAATGAAGTCAGACTTTGTTTTAAACTACTTTCATAAACGAAACCTACCTTACGCCTTTTGTTTAATGATGAATGATGATGACCCTTAAGAACTTAAATACATACTTTTAAACCTATTAAGACGATTTACTGACTTAGTACTATTTGACTTAGGTTGAGGACTTCGGACCATTTACTTGCACACCTTTCCCGACTACTACTTTACCGCTACATATCATTGTGAGTTATAGCATTCCCTTTTTACTTTAACTTATTTTGGGAACTGAGAATACATGCGGATTTTATTTTTTACATACTAGGCACGAGTACTTAAACTTATATATGTGAGGGTTATACAACGGCATAAACATTCCCTTTAGCTCGGTAACGTTTAATCATTGGTTTTTGAACCGTGAACGCGAATCTTAGATATGGATCCATACGGTTTGACATCCCCACTCAGGCTAGTCGCGCTAGCATTTAATGAGTGTTTAATACTTCGTAGACATACGCACTTGCCAAGTGTACTTTCAGGGGGTATAAATGTTAAGTTAGTTACCAAGTGCCCACGGTTAACATATACTTTATCATACTGTTTTGAAACGCTCTTTGTAGCTCTGAAATCTCGTGGCCTACCTTACATACTGTTATACTTAAACTATAGCTCACCAACCTTTGTGTTGACATTTTTAAGCATGTATTTCTCAGGTGCTTGAGGTTGCTTCCACTGTCTTACTTGTTGTGCTGTAGACACCCGCTGCTTAGAGTTGTCCACGCATGAACTACTTTACTTTGCATTCAAACATTAGTACTTTTGAATTATGACTTGTAACGACCATTTGGGGTCACGTACACTTAATTATTTGCTTCTACTTAGTGAAGCATGCTTTTAAAATGTAAAACATTTGATGTCGGTTATGACATCACCTTTTTATCGTGAATGCAACTTCTTTAATTACAGCATATAGTACTTAAAATTGTAATGATCCTGTTGTTGATGATTCGTACACGATGGTTTTGTATGGGGCATCACATTTGGTATCAGAGCATTGGTTGTAGGGAATTAGGTTGCATTAGTGACTCTAAGACCGACCCGAGTAGGATTCACTAATAGGACTAATCTACAACTTGCTAGTTTACTTGTTTCCGCTGAATTTACTGCATGCTACTGCTTACTTTTTCCGCTATATGCCGTATGCTACTACATGATTTCACTACTGCATGATGCTACTTGCTTTCGATTGCATGCTACCTTTATACGAATTACTGTTATTACCATGCTAGTTACCGTTATACATGATTTAAACTGTTGGCCTATTATTTGCTTGCTTTATGACATACTGACATGGAAAATTTATTTTTCCTTGTTCAGATGTCGGATGTTTCACCTGCTGGCATTTCGGCCAGTACAGACTCAGACCCCGTCGCCCTACCTACTGCTACACCTGCTGCTGCTACTGCCGATACACCGGCCCCGACACCCACTAGTGATCCCGGCGCTTCCACTTCCAGAGTTGGTACTAGTGCACCTGCCCCAGTGTCTGCTCCCGGACCCTCGAGGTCACAGCCCCGCATTGGTGGTATTGAGATCCCCGCGGAGTTCGGGGAAGGGCCGTTTCGTAACCACATGCGCATGCCTTGCCGACGCACTCCCGACGGATGTTTAGTCATGATTCCGCCAGGCAGACACAGACAGATGTTGGCCGCCTTCGGACGCTTCGGATTACCAGCTCAGCCACCAGTGTCACCACCACACGATTCGAATGACTCATCATCCGCCGATTCTTCATCATCAGACGACTCCAGCGATGATGAGGATCCTGCTGATAGACCTATTCAGGCACCCTCCACCCCGCCGAAGAAGCGGTACCGTTTCGACGGCACCGTCATTCCAGGGGTGAATGGAGTTCGTGCTTTTACTGACGCATTTGGCCATCGTCGTAGGGTTACTGCTCGTAAAAGAGTTGTGCCATACCCTGCCGACCCACAGATACGTAAGGTTTCCCGTTACGTATTGACTATTCCTGGAACCGTACCACCTAGATTTAGATACGGACCACTTACATCTAGGGACGTACCGTCTACATCCGGAGCTGGACCATCTACATCAGCACCACCGGCACCACCCGCCCCACCTGCACCGCCTGCCCCACCAGCTCCCTCTAACGAGGAACTGATGAGGGAGATTGAGACTCTCCGAGCTCAAGTCACTGAGCTCGAGGAGCAGTTGGATCGAGGAGCAGTTCAACCGCCTTCACCGTAGGACCTTGTATTTAGATTCCATGATGTAATCTAGATATAGTTTCATGTATTTCATATGTATTGTATGAACTTATTCAGATGTATGAAACTTATTATTATTAATGAATGGAACTTTGCGTTATTTAATTCTTGCACAATGTTCTATTTACATTGCTGTACGATGATTCTGTGGTATTTGTACCTAGATGCATTATTTAATAACATGTGATGTTTTGATTCCATGTTGGTCACTATATACTGTATTACTACTACTTGCATACTGGATTTTGACTTGAGTAAAAATTTTTGTTTAGAATACCATGGCTAACGGAAGATCCACACCTACCGCCGCCCAGATTGAGGACATGATCAACGAACGGGTCGCTGCAACCCTAGCAGAAAGAAATCTCAAAGCTCCACCGCCACCACCACCACCAGTTATCCCACCCGTTCGAAATGGGTGTACATACAAGGAATTCCAGAGCTGCAAACCGCATAACTTCAGCGGCACCGAGGGACCAGTTGGTCTCACCAGATGGTTCAAGAAACTTGAATCAGTATTCCGAGTTAGCAACTATTCGGAGGATAATAAAACCAAGTTTGCATCTTGCACGCTATCTGACGGCGCGCTAATGTGGTGGAACACGTTAGCTCAAGCAAAAGGGATTGATGAGGCGTATGCTACGCCTTGGGAAGAGTTTAAGTGTGCTATGATTGAGGAATACTGTCCAAGGACCGAAATACAAAAGATGGAGAACGAATTTATGCAGTTGAAAGCCTTGGGAAACGATCTTAACAGTTACAATCGTAGGTTTTTGGAGTTAGCACTGATGTGTCCGACCATGGTCACCCCGAATTTAAGCGCTTGGAGAAATACTTCTCGGGACTTCCTAAGTCCATCAAGGGTAATGTTACCTCATCCAAGCCACCGAGTGTTCCCGAAGCAATGCGCATGGCGCATACTCTATTGAATCAAATCATCCTTGACGAGTCGGAGAAGGCTAAGTTTGAAACTGGTAGTAGCGAGAAGAGGAAATGGGACAACAACCACAATAACAACAACAACAGGGGGAGAAACTACGATCAAACCCCTGCCAAGAGGCACAACAATGGTGGAAACCCTAATCCCAACAACAACAACAACACCAACCCGAACTACAAAGGAACCTTACCACAATGCAAGCGATGCTACAAACACCACACTGGGTATTGCAATGTTGTCTGTGAGAAGTGCCAACGGCTGGGCACATCAGGAAGGACTGCAAGGTCACTACTTTGAATGGAAAGCCGAATACCAATGGACCGAAGAAGTGTTACGAATGTGGACAGACGGGCCATTTCAGAAACGCGTGCCCAAATAAGCGAAAAGACGGAGGACCACCCCGAGGTAGAGCCTTCAATGTTAATGCAAGGGATGCACGCGATAACCCCGACTTGGTGACAGGTATATTCACAATCAACAATCTTTTAGCTTCTGTCTTGTTTGATACTGGTGCAGATAGAAGTTATGTATGTAGACATTTTTGCGATAAGATTAATTGGTCATTAGTCCCGTTAAAAGAAAGTATGCTTGTCGAGGTCGCAAATGGAAAACTTGAAAAGGTTGACCATATTAGTCGTGGAGCTATTATCAACATAGCTGGTGCAGATTTCGAAATTGATTTGATACCTATCAAACTGGGAAGTTTTGACGTGATGGTCGGTATGGATTGGTTGAGCAAGATAAAGGCCGATATAATCTGCGGAGATAAAGCACTTCGCATACCACAAGGAGATGGCGAACCACTGGTTATCTACGGAGAGAGATGTACCTCGAAGTTGAACCTCATTAGTTACGTGAAAGCGCAAAAGATTATGAAGAAGGGACGTTTTGCTGTCCTAGCACATGTGAAAGCGGTAGAAACTGAGGTGAAGAGCGTGAACGATGTTCGAATTGTGAACGAATTTTCCGATGTCTTCCCAGAGGAATTGCCTGGATTGCCGCCGCAGAGAGCAGTAGAGTTTCAGATTGATTTAGTGCCAGGAGCTGCACCTGTAGCTCGCGCACCTTATAGACTCGCACCTTCCGAGATGCAAGAATTACAGAGTCAACTACAAGAGCTGTTAGACCGTGGATTTATCCAACCAAGTTTCTTGCCTTGGAGTGCACCTGTTCTGTTTGTGAAGAAGAAGGACGGATCCTTCTGTATGTGTATCGACTACCGTGAACTCAACAAATTCACAATCAAGAATCGGTATCCTCTTCCACGAATTGACGATCTTTTTGATCAACTACAAGGATCGAGCGTTTATTCAAAGATCGATTTGCGATCCGGATATCACCAGCTGAGGGTGAAGGAAAGTGACGTGATGAAAACTGCATTCAGGACCCGTTATGGTCATTATGAGTTTCTCGTGATGCCATTCGGTTTGACAAATGCACCTGCCGTGTTTATGGATCTCATGAATCGTGTCTGCAAGCCTTACTTGGACAAGTTTGTTATCGTCTTCATAGATGATATCCTCATCTACTCTAAGAGTTAAGAAGAGCATGAGCAACACCTCCGACTAGTACTTGAACTCTTGAGACAAGAGCAACTTTACGCCAAATTCTCCAAGTGTGAATTTTAGTTGAAGGAATTCCAGTTTCTGAGTCATGTTGTGAGCGACCAGGGTATCAAAGTTGACCCCGCCAAGATTGAAGCCATCAGCAAGTGGGAGACCCCCACTACTTCGACGCATATTCGCCAATTCCTAGGTCTCGCCGGTTATTACCGAAGATTCATCGAAGGATTTTCTCTGATTGCACGTCCTTTGACCGCGCTGACTCACAAGGGCAAGAAGTTCATTTGGGAACCCGCACACGAATCAGCATTCCAAACTTTGAAGAAGAAGTTAACCTCCGCACCTATCCTATCACTTCCTGAGGGCAGTGACGACTTTGTTGTTTATTGTGATGCATCGAAGAGTGGTTTTGGTTGTGTACTGATGCAACGATCAAAAGTTATTGCCTATGCCTCCCGACAATTGAAGATTCACGAGCGGAACTACACTACACATTATCTTGAACTTAGAGCCGTTGTCTTTGCGCTCAAATTGTGGAGACACTATTTGTATAGAACTAAGAGCACTATCTTCACCGATCACAAGAGTCTCCAGCACATCTTTGATCAGAAGCAACTGAATATGAGACAGCGTCGATGGATCGAGACGCTCAACGACTACGATTGTGAACTCCGTTATCACCCTGGCAAGGCCAATGTTGTAGCTGACGCTTTAAGCCGAAAGGAGAGGACGGCACCTCTTCGTGTTAGGGCTCTGAACATCACCATCCATTCGAACCTCAACAACCAGATCAGAGTAGCCCAAGTTGAGGCTCTCAAAGAGGAGAACATATCTCACGAACATTTGAACATACTTGTCTCTCAATTCGAGGTTAGAGAGTCTGGACTCCGATGTTATGCCGGAAGAATTTGGGTACCTCTTTATGGAGATCTACGGAACCTTATACTTGATGAAGCACACAAATCGAGATATTCGATTCATCCTGGAGCGGGCAAAATGTACCATGACCTTAAAGAACAGTATTGGTGGCCAAATCTTAAGAAGGACGTTGCAACTTATGTTGGGAAGTGTTTGACTTGTTCGAAGGTTAAAGCCGAGCATCAGAGACCTTCTGGTTTACTTCAACAACTAGAAATCCCATAATGGAAGTGGGAACGGATAACAATGAATTTCATCACCAAGCTACCAAAGACGGTGGGCAGATACGATACTATTTGGGTTATTGTTGACCGCCTTACCAAATCTGCACACTTTCTAGCGATGAAGGAAACTGATACAATGGAGAGACTTGCTCAGTTATACATCAAAGAGGTTGTATCTCGTCATGGCGTACCTTTATCGATCATCTCAGATCGCGATCCCCGTTTTGCTTCTAGATTTTGGCGTTCTTTGCAAGAAGCCATGGGAACTCGTCTGGACATGAGTACTGCTTATCATCCTCAGACTGACGGGCAAAGTGAACGAATGATTCAGACCTTGGAAGACATGTTGCGTGCATGTGTCATTGATTTTGGAAAGGCCTGGGAAAGGCATTTGCCACTAGCCAAATTCTCGTACAACAACAGTTATCACTCTAGCATTAATGCTGCACCTTTTGAAGCATTGTATGGCCGTAAGTGCCGATCTCCTATTTGTTGGGCCGAAGTAGGCGAAAAGTAAATCACTGGACCCGAGGTAGTCCACGAAACCACGGAGAAGATTGCTCAGATCCAAGCTAGACTTAAGACTGCCCGTGATCGTCAAAAGAGTTATGCCGATCTTAAACGTAAGGACTTTGAATTCAACGTTGGTAATCATGTAATGTTAAAGGTTGCACCTTGGAAAGGTGTGATTTGTTTTGGAAAACGTGGAAAGTTAAACCCACGATACATTAGTCCTTTTGAAATCTTGGAACGTGTTGGACCCGTTGCATACCGTTTGGATCTACCAGCACAATTGAGCTCAGTTCATCCTACCTTCCACGTGTCAAACTTGAAGAAGTGTCTTGCTGCACCTGAACTTATCATACCATTGGAGGAACTTACTATTGATGCCAAACTCCACTTTATGGAAGAACCTGTTGAAATTATGGATCGTGAGATCAAAACTTTGAAACGCAACAAGATTCCGATCGTCCGAGTACGATGGAATGCCAAACGAGGACCTGAGTTTACTTGGGAACGAGAGGATCAAATGATGCGGAAGTATCCTCACCTTTTCCCGACTCCTCCATCTACCTCAGCTTAAATTTCAGGATGAAATTTTCTTTAACAGGTGGGTAATGTAACGACCCTGGAATTTCCAACGTTTATTTATTAATAATTATTATTATTAATACGTGTGATTAAATGAATGTATGTTATTACATTTACATGTTGCCATGACTAAACGTACTTGACTTTAATTGCCCGAAACGTCTTTGTGACACCCGAGACTTACACGAATAATATTTTTAGATATTATTTACATTCATGATTAGTTTTATTAATCATGTTAATTAACTAAGGTTGTTGGTTAATTACTTGGGCTTTAAATGGATTAACTTGTGATTTATTTGAACTTGGGCTTTGTTAGTGTAATGGACTCATGTTATTGGACTTCCAAGCCTACCCTACATTATTAATGGACTTAGTTAGCCCATGTCTTGCACTTGTAAGTATCAATTAGAAGCAAACTAGTTAGTTAACTTAGTAAAGAATCAAGTTACTTGTTATCCCCATGCACATACACCAAGTAACCAACCTTTTTAGCTTTTACATGCTTGTAACCAACAAACAACACCCTCCCTCCCTTGTGTGCAGCTGATCGACACCTTCCCTAGGTGGGAAGGGATTCAAAATCTTTTATTTTACATCATTTGTTCACTTGCAAACCTCATTCACACACACACTCATTTACTTGCAAAATCCTCTCAACATTTCCTCTCTTTTTCTCTCTAAACTTGTAAGTTACATGAGACTTTTTCTCTTCCTTTCTTCTTGTCAAAACCGTGATATATCAACCCACAATCATCATCATTCTTTGTTTGTTTTAATCTTTGTTTACTTGTGTTGATTTCTAGTAGTTGTTAGGTATTTACTTACTTGGTTTCAAGAATCTAACTTACTAGTTTTATTCTTCTTTTATCTTGTAATAACAAGAACATAAACTTTCTAGATATGTTCTACATTTGTTATTTTTAAAAAAGATTAATGTTCATGTGTTGATAAATTCATACTTGTAATTCATGTTAGTAAACTTTAAAGTTTACTTTACTTAAAGATCAAACCTTGGTTGAATCTTTAAAAGTATGAACAACCCATGAACTTATTTACTTGTTTATTTAGTTACTTGCACTTAAATTTTATAATTTTGGTTGTTGTTGGTCAAGTACTACAAGTTAGTCTTGATCTCATATCTCTTGGAACTTAAAGTTAACTTAAAAGTTCAAGAACATGTAAATAAGTTTTCTTTAAATATAACTTTGTATACTTATGCTTGATCTAGACTTTTGAGTCTTGGATCTTCAAGATCTAACTAAAGAACTATGTTCTACATCTTAAGATCTTGATTAGTTAGTTTACTTTCAAGTTTGTAACTTGTTATTAGCTTTAAAGTTCATGTATGTGTCAAACCTAAGACTTTGATGTAACTTTGGTTCATCAAACTTCATACAACTCTTAAGTGAGTTGTGCTTCATGTCTTAGACTTGCACTAGGGTTATGATGGTTAATACTTGGTTAAGAGGATGTAAACACAACCATGATTTGTACACTTGAAGCTATATGCATCAAGGATGAGAACCATGATGAACATCAAACACCAAGACCACCGGAACCCTTTTAAACTTACTGTTTCTGTCCAAAACCTACTCACCTGCTGTTTCTGTAACAGACCAGCAGACCTGGGCTGTTCTAACCATGATTTTTAGATAGATATTTTCGAGTAGATAACTTTTCATATAGGAATCGTCTTAATCCGAGTTACGGTTTAGGATTTATGGCCCTCCGATCGTTACTATGTCCTTTAACGTTGTGCAGAAATTTCTGACCTACTCGCACTTAGACCGTCGCCACGGTCAAACCAAGACGAGTTAGCTTCTGTAAATTTTACCACCCTTAAGGAACTCATAGAAGGAGCCATGGCCACTGGCCTCACCTTAATTCAGTAAGGGTAGAGGCCGTGGTGACTGACTGAAATCAGACTTTGTTTTAAACTACTTTCATAAACGAAACCTACCTTACGCCTTTTGTTTAATGATGAATGATGATGACCCTTAAGACCTTAAATACATACTTTTAAACCTATTAAGACGATTTACTGACTTAGTACTATTTGACTTAGGTTGAGGACTTCGGACCATTTACTTGCACACCTTTCCCGACTACTACTTTACCGCTACATATCATTGTGAGTTATAGCATTCCCTTTTTACTTTAACTTATTTTGGGAACTGAGAATACATGCGGATTTTATTTTTTACATACTAGGCACGAGTACTTAAACTTATATATGTGAGGGTTATACAACGGCATAAACATTCCCTTTAGCTCGGTAACGTTTAATCATTGGTTTTTGAACCGTGAACGCGAATCTTAGATATGGATCCATACGGTTTGACATCCCCACTCAGGCTAGTCGCGCTAGCATTTAATGAGTGTTTAATACTTCGTAGACATACGCACTTGCCAAGTGTACTTTCAGGGGGTATAAATGTTAAGTTAGTTACCAAGTGCCCACAGTTAACATATACTTTATCATACTGTTTTGAAACGCTCTTTGTAGCTCTGAAATCTCGTGGCCTACCTTACATATTGTTATACTTAAACTATAGCTCACCAACCTTTGTGTTGACGTTTTTAAGCATGTATTTCTCAGGTGCTTGAGGTTGCTTCCGCTGTCTTACTTGTTGTGCTGTAGACACCCGCTGCTTAGAGTTGTCCACGCATGAACTACTTTACTTTGCATTCAAACATTAGTACTTTTGAATTATGACTTGTAACGACCATTTGGGGTCACGTACACTTAATTATTTACTTCTACTTAGTGAAGCATGCTTTTAAAATGTAAAACATTTGATGTCGGTTATGACATCACCTTTTTATCGTGAATGCAACTTCTTTAATTACAGAATATAGTACTTAACCTTGTAATGATCCTGTTGTTGATGATTCGTACACGATGGTTTTGTACGGGGCATCACAGAAGTGACCAGGCTCAGGAAAACGCCGCGCCGCGACGGGTGGGACCGCGCCGCGACAAATAAAGAAAACCTGAATCAGGGATTGGGTTAAGAAGGGCCTATTTTCCCTTTATGTGTCGCGCCGCGACAGTTCTGCTGAACTGGTGTCGGACTTAGCTCATTTTAAGGGATTTTAAGGGGAAAAATGGTAAATTGACATATGGATCTGATGGGGGCATTAACTCTCCACCACATATCCATTTAATTCATTTTCCTCTTCTCTTTTCTTCCCATTTTCTCTCCCAAAACACAAAACCCACTTAGTTTAATCTTGAGATTTGAAGGTGAAGATTTGTGAATCAAACCTAGGAGCAAGAATTAAAGTTGTTCCTTGTGTCTCTAGCTACGCGTTGATAGTCTCGGTAAGTTCTAACTCTAAGTTTTTGAGTTTTAATTGGTTAATGGCTAGGGTTTTGGTTACTAGAGATTTGTAAGACCCAATTGGTGGTAAAATGGGTGAGTTTGGGTTATGTTGTTGTAATGAAACCCTAATAGCCATAATCTAGGGTTTTGGCCTTGTGATTTGAGGTTGTAAGTGTCAATTGATGTTGTTAGTCACTAATGCACTTTAAGATTTATGAAAGAAGTGTTAATGAGTAAGTTTGACTTGATTGTGAGTCTAAGTATTATAAAATGGGTCAAAATGTACTAGTTGACCTAATTAGATGAAATGGGTATGGATTACCCTAAGTTTTGTGTTAATTGAAGTTAACAGACTTTAATTCACTAGTCTTAGTGATTGAAGTCGAGTCTTGGCCATTTATGGGCGGTTGTGAGTCGTTGAGTCATTTAATGCAAATTGGGTCATTAAATGCTCAAGTGGGAGTATTGTGGTTAACCCCACTAGTTGTGAAATTGAATGTGCACTTAATGATTTAGGTACATTGCGTTGAAGCTTGGAAGTGCTAAATCATCATCCTTGTGACAAGGTGAGTGGAATAATTATACGTTCATGTATATGGCGTGTTTATTTGTGAATGTTATGGTATGAACCATGTGCCGGTAGTGCCATAACATGTATGTGATGGATATAGGATGTGAACCACGTGCCGGTAGCATCGAGTGTGAACCACGTGCCGGTAGCACTATAAAATGAGGCGTGAACCACGTGCTGGTAGCGTCAAAGTGTGAACCATGTGCCGGTAGCACTATAAAAGAGTGAGACTCAAATGCGTATGGTGTGAACCACGTGCCGGTAGCACCATAGCGTTATGGTTAACCATATTGTGTTGTTATCGTTTAGCATTATATAATATATATATATATATATATATATATATATATATATATATATATATATATATATATATATATATATATATATATATATATATATATATATGGTGTTGAGTATATGCTAATGAGATTTGGTGTCAATGTACGACTTGTTGGTATTTCGGGTATGATTGACTTGCTATGTGAGTTACATGTTCGTGCGAGGTATTTGGTATTTATGATTGCAAATAGATGGGTTATATATATGTATGTATAACTATTGCATTTACTAAGCATTGCTTACCCTCTCGTTATTTACCATTTTTATAGGTTCCGGCTTGGACAAGGGTAAGGGCATACGGTTGGATTAGTTGTCTCCCGTATGTGTTGACAGGGGGTGCTTTTTGGATAGCTTTTGAAGTGGCCTAACGTTTTGGGTAGTTTAGCCCCAAACCATGCTCGAATGTCGTTTGGATTATAAACTATCATTGTAGTAGGTCAAACTTGTATTAAACTTAATTACTGGCCTTTGTGCCTTTGGTAAACATTTAAACTGTTGTACGTTTAAATGGAAATGGTGGAATGGTTTACATATTTAATTGGCGCGTAAATGTGTATTGTATAAAAAAAAATTTATCGTATGGAATACGGGTTGGGTTGTTTCATGTACTTTGTACTTTTGAGCTTTTTGGTCGTTTGCGTCTTCAATTCGTCGAATCTATCTTTTGTCTTCACCTTTTATTATTTAAACGAATATCACTTGTAAATAGAACAATTGCAACTAAAAGCTTGTCTTTCTTGAGGGATAATGCTATGAAATATATGTTCGTTTTTAGCATTATCAAATATTCCCATACTTGAGCGTTGCTTGTCCTCAAGCAATATAGTCTTGAAATAAAAATACTATAATCACTTCTTTATTCTTCACACTTTGTACATCAGTGATTTCTATACAGCGGTATAAACAATGGTAGTAACGATGTGGTTTACAGTCATACATGACTATAAAAATTTAGATCCATTAAGGAAATTGGATCTTTATGAAAACATTTGATCTTTTGGAAATTAAATCTAGCTTTTACCCTAGATAAGTTTTCCGGAATAACCCTTCACCGGTGTTTGCAAAATATTTTTGTGGGTTTGGTGGGTTTCAGATTTGAAAATTTTAGCTCAAAACTTGTGGTTTTGTGTCACCCACTTGCTAACCGTGTATTAGGAAAGCAACACGTCCAGTATACTTGCTCCGTATATTACCTTTCGGTAAACTACCGTCCGGTTGTAAAGGAAAGCGTTGAACAAGCAACTGTTAAGGCAATGTCCCCTGACATGCTTTTAATTATGGTCTATAACGTGTCGGATGTAATTACTATCCTTGGTAGGAGCAATAGTAAAGCTCACCCTTATAATTTTCTGGTCTGGCACAAGGTCCTGTCTTTGACCATGCTATGCAACCACCGTTCTTACGGTTGACACCCGATTTGGTTCAGGTGACCTTAATGAATTCCAGGTGAATTCCTAGGATTTTATGTTCAATGGTAATGAACGCATTGAAAATGGGTTTTCAGAAAACAAATCGGTTTGTAATTTTGATCAAAATATTTTCTCGTTCAAGCTCGAGTTTAGATATCATTGAATTCCATGAGTTTGTAATTCTCAATCTTTAAGGTCAATCTCTAGGATTGAGTAATATCAGGCTTAAAAGCTGATTTTTGATCTTTAAGGAGATTATCCTTTCTGTGGATCTGGTTCATTAGTCTTATCCAGCTAATTTCCACGGCGTCCTCCCTATATTTGATGCTGAGGTCCGTGGATTTCCTGCTGATTTTATAGATGACTTTTCTAGGTTTTTCGTCAACCTACAGCTGGTCTGGACGATAACTTCATGACCTAAATCAAGAAGCGCGTTACTTTTTTGGAAGACTTTACTTCCTTTTAATGATGGAATTGATTCATCGTGTAGATCCATCTTTTCTTTCAAATATATCACAGTAAATTGGGTAAAACTATTTAGATTAGTCCAAAGCAAAAGTATCTTCAGTTATTTGTACAAAAATATGTGATATATGTTTTAAATAACTTGGTAAATTTTTCCACACTTGGCTTTTATTTTCCTTTTTATTGTCCTCTATTCCATTTTAAATGAATTCTAACATTTTGGTTTGTTTCTCAATTTATGTCCTTTCCGAGGTAACAATAATTTCGGTGTTAACACCTAGTTTTATTGTTCATAAATATGTATAAACATGATTTTGAGTTCATTTAATTGAAAATTTTGAAAAATTTTACTAGAATTGGGTAGTCAGTATTGGGTAGTCAGTATATAAGACTAGGGCTGTTCTTTATTATCAGAGAGCACTAGATTCTAATACAACTACTGCTTTACTAGTATTTTTAATGGTAACCAAGTGTTTAAATTAAAATTTTTAAAATCCGAAAGAATTTAAACCCTTCCCACACTTAAGATCTTGCAATGCCCTCATTTGCAAGAAATCAGGAACAATTTAAATTATTGAGGGTGATTAGCGTAGAAAAATGATTAAATTTTACCAAAGTTTCCAAACATATTGGCGTTTGTTTGCTGAATGATAAATGGTGCACATCATTTGTTCATTCCGTCTTGTTGTTACATCACATTTGTTTTTCGTTTTGTCGTCAAAAGTACTAGCTTTTGCTGAACTTAATGTCAGTCTTTGAAAATGCACTGTTTTACCATGTTTTGTACAATCGGCAATATATATACAATACAAATATAAACATGCATGATAATTTGAAATGGGACTTAAAATCCCACTTTCAAATCAAATATGAAATATTAGTACAACATAATAAAAATATTAAATATTACAATAAAAGTATCACAATATCATAAGTTTAAACATAAATAAACAGAAATAATAAAAATTAAAAATCATATAAATTACCAACCGGAACTAAATCAATCATGGATAGGGGTTCCAGTTCATGTCATCGTCCGGGTTCCATGGTTGGTGATAAGTGTACTGGTAGGCCTGGTTAGGGTCGTAGAGTGTATAAGGTGGTCTCATCGCAGGCTGGTGTTGAGGATAGTAAGCGGGTCGGGTCGGGACGTAGTGATCCTGAGGTGACAGCCGGCTCATAATCTGACGCTGATGATAGTCCCATATATCATGTTGTCGTTGCCTGGAATGCTCGTAATCATTCCGGGCTTGCCACTGCTCCATCCAACGAAATCTCTCTGCGTTTGTCATGTCTACCTCATCTACACGCTGGTAGACATCAGTCATAGCCTCCCGAATGACATCCCTAATGTCATCCGCTTCCTCCATTTCCTCATCTGAGCCTCTTTCTACCTGAGGTTGACTACCTACATAGGGTATTGCCTGGTTGCGTCTACTCTTCAATACCTTAGCACCCACATAAACCTTCAATCCTAAAAGCTCAACCTGTTCCCTACATTCCATAAGTGGACCCCCTTAGTTCTTATCTACACCTAAATACTCTCTAATGAGAGTAACAAAAATACCTCCTCCTATAATCCCCCCTTCCTGTATTCCTTCAACCATCTTAGATAAATAAAAACCAACACAGTAAGGGATATTAACAAAGCCTCTTGGGTCTCGAATACACTTTAGGTAAAATAAATTATGTAAGGTCAATTTTTCCTTGTTGTGACCTCTCTGTGTAATCGAGTTAGCCAAAAATCTATGAATTATACGAAGCTCGGCTCTGTTAATATGTAAGTAGGTATGTGTTCCTCCCCGCCCAAAAACATTATAATCAGACATACGCCTCCAGACGGCGTTCGCGTCAAAATTCCTATCTACCCTTTCACCACGATAAATCAAATTCATACAATCGGGTAGTAGCAATTCAGCGGGCGTATATATCTGTAATGCCCTGGCCATGTCCAGCATGGACATCCTGTACATCCTACCGCCAAGTATAAATCTAAGAAAACTTCTATAATCTAATCTATCTACATCTACATTTAACGCTATAGTACTCATCAGGTCAACACACCATTCCTTATATACAGGTCTATGAATGGTGAATAAGCGTTCCCAATCAGTAAAAGAAGAACTGCCATACCTTTGTATCAAATGCTCCCTAACACGGTCAGCAAGTTGGACCCTTTCCAAAGGATCCCAATCAATTACCCTAGGTACCTCCACATCTTTCGTTATTAATTTGAATTTATTACTTTGATATGTCGGGTAATCTCTCCATCGTCTATCGAATCTCAGATTAGGATGCAACGTGTGTTCAAGAATCGTTGGGTATTCTACAGGCAGATGCATCGGAAATACTATGAATTCATTAACAAACTGTAGTGGATCATAATAAGGTACGTGTTGATCAGGCTGATGTTGTTGTTCCTGTTGTGGTACTTGTTCAGGTTCTGGTTCAGGTTCTGGAGCTGGTCATCTAGATGATGATGATGATGAACCTCCAGTATCGGCTCTCTGCAAAATACATTAAACACAAAATTTGTGCATCCAAATATGCATTAGTGTTAGCAAAATAACAATTTAAATTAACCACAATAACATGTTAAATCAAACTTAAACTTATACGCATTTTCACAATTTTTACAATTCTACACTTTTTCAAATAAGCACATATGAAAATGTAGACAAAGTTCATAAGCATTTAACTCAATTAACATGTCAAAATAGTCATTACTAACAATTAAACAAGTCTCAAATGGCAATTATATCAAATTAATCAAGTTCATGAATTTTACACTTAAAAAGTCCACTTTAATCTCCAAAAATCATGTTTAGGATCAATGTTTGGATCATTTAGCTACCTAAACATGTTACACTACTTAATTTAGCAATAATTCATGATAAAAATCGGCCATAACCTGTTTATATCAAAAAGCCCCAAATTGCTCAAGAACACAAACCCTAGATTTCTAAAAATTTTGAAGTTTTTGGCTTCAAATCATGTTAATTAGCATCAATCTAGGTTATACATGCATAAAATACTAACAATTTAACACTAATTACACTAGAAATTAACAAAATCAAATTATGAAAAATATAGCTCAAGAACACTTAAAATCAAATTTAAAGAGATTTAGGGGTGAAATTGTTACCCTTTTTGATAAACTCCTTATCAAATTCATGTTTAGAGCGGATTGTAGCGAGAAATTTGATGAATTTTGGTGAACAAATGATGAATTTTGAGAGGTTTGTGTGTGTATATTCGTGTGTTTGTGTATGTGTGGAGTGAAGAACACAGCTCTCTGAGCTTTTTATTTCTGGCCCGTTTTTCAGCTCCATGCGATCGCATGGAGTTGAAGTTCAAAACCCATGCGATAGTATGGGGATCCGGGTACAGTGATTTTGCTTTTTTTTTTTTTTTTTTTTATAAAAACCTTATACTTAATAAAACATAAAATTAATAAAATTTTAAAAATTTGTTTCTTTTTAGGATGAGGGCGTTTCGGATCGTTGTCCTAGTCCATCCCTCGACAAAATTTTAAAATTTTTCATTTTTACGCGCGGTTTTAAAAGTAAAGATTTTTTTTGGGTTTTTTAAATGTTTTTGGCATACTTTAATTCAATAAGATTAAAAATAATGATAATAAAAGTTCTCGTCCCTCCCTTGAGTAAAGCAATTTCGGTACAATGACCTAGTCTTCAACTCACGACGAATTTTTAGAAATCAATTTTTAACTTAGCGAATTAAAGTAAATTTTTGTTTTTAAATTCACACCAAACTTAAATTTAAAATGCATAAAATTAAAAATTCATATTATGAAAATTAAAAAGTCACACCAAACTTTTATTTTATTTTTGTTTTTATACATACAAACTTATATTAAAAGTATTAATTTTTCAAATATTTACAATTTTAAATATATTAATTTTAAAAAGTTTACAATATTAATTTAATATTAATTTTAAAAACAAAGTAAAAATAAAATTAAAAATCTTTTTGGTCTTTTATCCCACTTTAATCAATCAGATATTATCAAAAATATACGCCCCTCTTTTCGGTAAAGTAATTTCGGTTTCATAACCTAGTTTAACTCAAGACGAATTTTTAAAATATTTTGGGTTGATTAATTAAAGATATTTATACCTTAAGAATAAACGGTAAATTTCGTAGTGATGTAATAAATTTTTGTATGATATCAATAATTTCGATCGCAAAACCTAATTTTATTGAGTACCAATTTAATACTTTATAGCGAACGATTTAGCGTTTATTATCAAAAGGTTAAAAATAAAAATAAAAATAAAAATAAAAACTGTACATACTTACCTGTGAAATAGAATTCTTAGTGACCTGCTTTAGCCCACTCATAAGATAGTCGGACTAATTGGTTTTCCATAGCTACATAGGCGTAACCTCGAGCATTTAATGTTTTTTCTTCTAAACATATGAACTGTCCGTCTCTGCATAAAGTAACAAATTCGGTATTGGAATATGTCTGATTCATTGAGCATTTTCCTTCGTGTGACCATTTTCCGCATTTGTGATATCTTTCAAGGTGTCGTGCTCTTCTTTTCGCTGCGGATTTTGATTTTCCTTTACCAAACTGCAACTTATTATTTTCGTTTCTGGATTCTTTTCTTACTCCGTCCAATTTACCTCGGATTAATGATACTATTTCACTTGGAAGGGTGTCATTATTACGTTTAGTGATCAAAGCGTGTAGCATTAGACCATGGTTTAGTTCACAGGAAGTCTTCATCTCGTAAAACCTAAAAAAATAAAAATTCAGAATGGGAGGAGAAGACTAGTTCTTTAGGGTCTGCTAGGGAAAGACCATTCGGGTTCCATTCTCGGGAAATACACGAAAACAGAAAATCTAACTCTAACAGAAATACATATTACCCTAAAAAGATTCGAACCTCCCCACACTTAGTTGAAATTGTGATTAACGTTATTTTCAATTGGATCATCAACAACTTGAATATCTTTGACTTTTACTTCAATCCATTTGTTGATTTCCTCCGTAACTTTCACAAATTCAACTAACATCGCCTTTTCTTTTGGCGATAAATTGGATATTAATCGGTTACATAACTTAAAGTTTCCCTTAATCTTAGCATCGTGAATCCGTTTATAAAGTTTCTTTGTTGAACTGTTAAAAACGGGTTCATCTAATTTCTTATCATCAACGGGGTTCTTTGTGATCGGATCATCATTAAGTGTTTCTTCATCTTCCCCACACTTATGCGTTTTTATTGGTCTAATAGTTTTGGTTGGTGGAGATTTAAACTTTCGGTTCACAAAGGTGATCGATTTATCACCATCCCTAAGTGTCATTCTACTTTCTCTTACTTCAATGAATGCCTCGGTGGTTGCTAAAAATGGGGGACCTAAAATTAGAGGAATATCAAGGTTTTCCTCCATATTAATCACTATGAAGTTTGCAACAAAGGTCAAACTTCCCACGTTAACAAGTAAATTATTTGCTATTCCAACCGAGTGTTTAATGGTTAGGTCAAATGATTGAACACCTATTTTGGTTGGTTTTAATTTACCCATACCTAATCTTTTGTATAAGGAAAGAGGCATAATATTTGCACTTGCTCCTAAATCTGCGAGTCCATTATATACAGCACCATCATTAAGCAAGCAAGAAATGATAAATTCACCCGGGTCTCCTGCTTTAGTAAGTCGAGTTGGTTTGTAAACCTTTTTCGGATGTTCTTTTCTTGGTTCTTTCACTTCTATTTGAACTTCTTGTTCACATTTTTCTTCGTTTCTTGGAATGGGAGGTTTGTATAAGAATTCTTCTTCATCACTCCAATTTGAATCCTCCCTATTTTCCAATTTTGATTTTTCATATGTTGTTGATAACATATTTATGTTTTCATTTTGAAGGTTTTCTTGGGTGGTGAAATTATGATTGACTTCATTGTCAACTTCCATCGGACCATGTATGTAATGTTTAACTCTGTGACCATTAACTTTAAATTCAATCCCATTTGAATTTATTAACTCTATTGTTCCGTATGGGAAAATTCTTTTGACTATGAATGGTCCAGACCATCTTGATTTCAATTTTCCAGGAAATAGCTTGAATCGTGAATTGAAAAGAAGAACTCTGTCTCCTTCTTTGAATTCTTTTGAACTTCTGATTCTTTTATCATGCCATTTCTTCGTTCTTTCCTTATAGATTAACGAATTTTCGTATGCTTCATGTCTTAATTCTTCTAATTCGTTTAATTGACTTAACCGTAGACGTCCAGCTTCATGTAAATCAAGATTACATGTCTTCAAAGCCCAAAATGCTTTATGTTCAATTTCTACTGGAAGATGACATGCTTTTCCGTAAACGAGTTTAAAAGGTGTGGTTCCAATTGGAGTTTTGTAGGCTGTTCTAAAAGCCCAAAGTGCATCCTCCAATTTAATGGACCATTCCTTCGGATTTGATCCTACGGTTTTCTCTAAAATACGTTTCAAAGCTCGGTTGGTATTTTCAACTTGTCCACTTGTTTGTGGATGATAAGCGGTGGAGATTTTATGAGTTACTCCGTATCTTTTAAGAACTTTCTCAAGTTGATTATTACAGAAATGAGTTCCTCGATCACTTATTAAAGCTTTTGGTGTTCCGAACCTTGCAAAAAGATGTTTTAAAAAATTGACTACAACTCGTGCATCGTTAGTCGGGAGAGCTTGTGCTTCCGCCCATTTAGATACATAATCAATGGCAACGAGAATGTAAAGATTATTATGAGATTTTGGAAATGGACCCATTAAGTCAATACCCCAAATGTCAAATACTTCACATACTTGAATGACATTTTGTGGCATTTCATCACGTTGACTTATTTTTCCGGCCCTTTGACAAGCATCACAGGATTTGCAAAGAAGGTGTGCGTCTTTGAAAATTGTAGGTCAATAGAATCCAGCATCATAAACTTTTCTTGCTGTAAGTTGTGGCCCATAATGCCCTCCTGTTGGTCCTGTGTGACAATGGTTTAAGATTTGACTAGCTTCATCTCCGAATACACATCGGCGTATTATTCCATCAGGACAACTTTTAAACAAATGTGGATCTTCCCAGAAATAGTATTTTATATCACTAAAGAATTTCTTTCGTTTTTGGTACGACAACCCTTTTTCAAGGAATCCACATACTAAGTAGTTTTCATAATCTGTAAACCATGGAATTTCACTATAATCTATCTTCAATAGATATTCATCAGGAAAGTTGTCTTGTATGGCCGATTCATTTAGAACTTCTAATTCAGGATTTTCAAGACGAGAAAGATGATCAGCGGCGAGATTTTCTGCTCCCTTTTTATCTCGGATTTCAATATCAAACTCTTGTAAGAGTAAGATCCAACGGATTAATCGTGGTTTGGCATCTTGTTTCGAAAATAGGTATCTAAGAGCAGAATGGTCGGTATAGACCACCGTTTTTGCTAGAACAAGATATGAACGAAATTTGTCAAAAGCAAAGACAATAGCAAGGACTTCTTTTTCAGTAGTTGTGTAAATCGTTTGTGCTCCTTGTAACGTCTTTCTAGCATAATATATAGGTTGAAATCGTTTTTCAATCCTTTGTCCTAAAACGGCTCCCATTGCAAAATCACTTGCATCGCACATTAGTTCAAATGGTAGATTCCAATTTGGAGTTATCATGATTAGCGCATTAGTGAGTTTCTCTTTAAGTATATTAAAAGATTTGATACATTCATCCGAAAAGATGAATGGAGCATCCTTTTCTAGGAGTTTATTCATAGGAGTGGCAATTTTAGAAAAATCTTTTATGAAACGTCGGTAAAAACCGGCATGCCCTAGAAAACTCCTAACTCCTCTAACATTGATGGGATGTGGAAGTTTAGCAATTACATCTACTTTAGCTCTATCCACTTCAATTCCTTCTTTTGAGATTTTATGACCAAGAACGATGCCTTCTTTAACCATGAAATGGCATTTCTCCCAATTAAGAACTAGATTTGATTGTTCGCATCTAGTAAGCATTCGTTCAAGATTAACTAGACATGTTTCAAAAGTATCACCGAAGACTGAAAAGTCATCCATGAAAACTTCCATGCATTCTTCTATCATGTCGTGAAAAATCGCCATCATGCACCTTTGAAAGGTTGCAGGGGCGTTGCAAAGTCCAAATGGCATGCGTTTGTAAGCAAAAGTACCATAAGGGCACGTGAACGTGGTTTTCTCTTGGTCCTCGGGTGCTATTGGAATTTGAAAATATTCGGAAAAACCATCAAGAAAACAATAGTAACTATTTCCGGCTAATCTTTCCAACATTTGATCAATGAAAGGTAAGGGAAAGTGATCTTTTCTGGTGGCGTCATTCAATTTTCTATAATCAATACAAACATGCCATCCTGTTACAGTCCTAGTAGGAATAAGCTCATTTTTTTCATTTGTAATGACAGTCATGCCACCCTTCTTAGGCACGCATTGAACTGGGCTTACCCATGGACTATCAGAAATTGGATATATTAAACCTACATCCAGCAGTTTAATAATTTCTTTCTTAACAACATCTTGCATATTAGGATTTAGTCTTCGTTGGTGTTGCACATACGTTTTATGACCTTCTTCCATAAGGATTTTATGTGTGCAATACGAAGGACTTATTCCTTTAATATCATGAATCTTCCATGCAATGGCTGGTTTATGAGCTTTTAGCACAGAAATGAGTTGAGATTTTTCATTTTCAGTAAGAGAATACGATATTATTACAGGTAATTCAGATTCACCATGTAAATAAGCATATTCCAAATGGTTTAGAAGTGGCTTTAACTCTAATGTCGGTGGTTCTTCTATCGATGATTTATATCGATATCTGTCTTCTTCTTTTAGCATTTGAATTTCTTCTGTTGTTGGTTCATATCCATTAGCCATAAGTGTAGCTATCATTTCAGTTTCATCAATTGGTTCAGTACTTTCTCCTAAAGAACATTCTCCTATTCCTTGTAATTCTGGAAATTCTTCTAATAATTCTGCATGTGAATCTATAGTTTGAATATAATAACATGTATCATCTACAGATTGCGGTTATTGCATGGCTCTATCAACAAAAAAGGTAACACTCTCGTCCTCTATACTTAGGGTCAGTTTCTTACCAAACACGTCTATTATTGCTTTAGCCGTGTTTAAGAATGGTCTTCCTAATATGAGAGGTACTCGAAAATCTTCTTCCATGTCCAGAATAACAAAATCTACTGGAAATACTAAAGTACCAACTTTAACTAGCATGTTCTCCATTATCCCTCTAGGATATTTTACTGATCGATCGGCTAGTTGTATGCTTATTCGTGTTGGTTTCAATTCTCCAAGGCCTAGTTTAGCGTATAGTGAATACGGCATTAAATTTATACTAGCACCTAAGTCTGCCAATGCTTCTACTGAACTAAGACTACCCAGAAAACATGGAATTGTGAAACTTCCTGGATCAGATAATTTTTCTGGTATCTTATTCAACAGCACTGCTGAACAATTAGCATTCATAGTAACAGCCGAGAGTTCTTCCATTTTCTTTCTATTAGTGATTAGATCTTTCAAGAATTTAGCATATCTAAGCATTCCTGAAATCACATCAATGAAAGGAAGATTTACATTTATTTGTTTAAACATATCCAAGAATTTAGATTGCTAGGCTTCAAGTCTCTCTTTTCTCATTTTACTTGGGTAAGAAAGTGGTGGTTGGTATGGTTTAACATAAGGTTTAGCCTTAACTATGTTATCTTCATTAACCTTTTCAACTACCGGTTCTGTTTCCTTATCTTGCTCAGACTGTGGTTCTTGTGGAATAGGAATAGCTTCATTAGAAATTACAGGTATTTCAGGTGGTTTAAGTGTAATACCACTTCTTGTGGTAATGGCTTTAGCTGTTTCATTCCGGGGGTTAGCATTTGTATCACTAGGTAGACTTCTCAGTTTTCTTTCACCTATCAACCTTGCTAGGTTACTTACTTCTTGTTCCAAATTTTGAATAGAAGCTTGTTGATTTCTAAATGCTTGAGCATTTTGTTCATTCGTTTGTTTCTGAGATATGAAAAATTGAGTTTTAGAATCAACTAGTTTCGACATCATATCTTCTAAATTTGGCTTTTTATCATCGGTTTGTGGTGGTTTGTTTTGAAAATTAGGTCTTTGCTGATTGTAAGTATTATTGGATACTTGTTGATTGCTTGGACCTTGTTGGTTGTTGTATGGAACATTTCGGTTATAATTCTGATTTTGATTGTAGATCGGTCTTGGCGGTTGATAATTATTCTGATAATTATTTCCAGGCCTTTGGTTTATGTATGAAACATTCTCTCTTTGTTCTATTGTTAGTTCAATGCTGAGACAATCTTTTGTCAAATGTGGTCCTCCACACTGCTCACAACTAATTCTTATTGAGTGAATATCCTTAGTCATCTTTTCCATTCGTCTCTCGACAGCATCTATCTTTGCGGAAATGGAATCTAAGTCATGGCTAGAATCGGCTCTAGCTGCTTTAGATGATCTAACGATATCTTTTTCTTGGTGCCACTCATGTGAGTGGGAAGCAGTGTTATCAATAATTTTATAAGCATCAGTTGCTGTTTTCTTCATAATGGAACCACCAGCTGCTATATCGATGTCTTTTCTTGTAGTGATGTCGCATCCTTGGTAGAATATTTGTACTATTTGATAGGTGTCTAAACCATGTTGCAGACATCCTCTTAGTAATTTTCCAAATCTTGTCCAAGCCTCATATAAAGTTTCATTTGGCTTTTGTGTGAATGCAACAATTTCTCCTTGAAGTCTCACGGCTTTAGATGCCGGAAAGAATTGTTTAAGAAATTTTTCAACTAAAACGTCCCATGTATCAATCGCCCCTTCAGGTAACGATTCTAACCAATCTTTGGCTTCACCCTTTAAAGTCCTGGGAAATAACATGAGATATATATGTTCATCCTCCACTTCTCTTATTTTAAATAGAGTGCAGATCCTATTAAAGGTACGAAGATGTTCATTTGGATCTTCCTTCGGCGCACCACTAAATTGGCATTGATTAGTTACCATGCGTAGGATTTGTCCCTTGATTTCATAATCTGGCGCATTAATGTCAGGTTGAGTAATTGCGTGACCTTGGCCAGTGCGTTTAGCTCTCATTCGATCTTCCATACTTAGAGGTTCCAGATTCTCCATAATTGAATTTGTTGAATCTGAATCACTAGAGGATTCTGATTTAATGGTAGGTTCCTCAACAATCTCTGTTTGAATGATTGGTGGTTCTAGAGGAAAGAATAATGGTTCAGGATCTATGAATTACCCCTGAATATTCTCCGGATTCTCAATTGTGAGGTCGGGTTCAAAAAATGGATTGTCGGAAATTTGAATTGGAGTAATTGGTCGACTGGATGACGATTCTAAAGAAAAATCAACGGCGACAATATTTGCTAGATGTCTTGATCGAGTTACAGGTGGTGAACGTACAAAAGGTGGTGAACGTTTTGCTCGGTGCATTCACTGAATATCCTATTAGTTATAAAAATAAGAAAAATTATATAAGTTATCAAATTAATAGACTTTTCTGATTTTGCCCACGTTTCGAATAGCCAAAAGATGCAGGAGAGGGGCAGGATTCGTTTGGTCTCAATATAATTGAGTACTCTTTGGCTCATAACCCGGTCCACGTACAAATCCAACTATTACTACGAACCAGAAAATTTTGATGTCTATCAATTTAACCACTTAAAAATAATTTTTCGTAATTTAAATAAATTTTAGAGAAGAAATAGAAAAAAAATCTAAGTCCTAAAACTAGAATGTCGAGAAATAAGAAAGAAAAAGAGCGCGTCGAAAAACGTCGAAAAATAAAAAGTGTCGAAAAATAAAAATAAGAAAGTAGCGCGTCGAAACTTAAAAAGGAACTAAAAACTAAAAATTAAAAGTTGCGTCTAAAAATATTAAAGCTTAAAAGAAATTCTATATCCCAAATGGCAATAACTTAGAAAGGTACTAAAATATAAAAACGGCGTCGCAAAATTCTAAAGCACTTAAATCTTAGTCTAAAGAAAAAGCACTTAAGGGATTTTACGGCAAAGCCTAAAAATCTAGAAATAAAAATAACTATGGCAAAAACTATGACTTAAAACTAAAAACGAGCGAAAAATACAAATATTACGCTAAAATAAATTAAAAAGGAACAAAATATAAAAATATACTTAAAGTTGTAAAAGTTACAATTTTTATAAAAATATTATTTTTATATTATTTATTTATTAAAACTATTAATTTTATAACTTAATTAAACTAATTATAACTTAATAATACAAATAAAATAAAAACTAAAACAAATTATATTTTAATTAACCCTAATTAGGGTTTAGAATTAATAATAATAATAATTTCCGTAATGATTGCTGTTTTAGGATTGTTTGTGGCGTGTCAGACAGGGCCATGCAATCGCATGAGAATTTGCCTTCGGGCTCATACGATCGCATGAGCTAGGGTTACGGGCCACAGTCTGGCCTGCTACAGTACGGGCCTCGAGTTTTTATATATTTTTTTTTCTGTTTTAAATTTCTGTTTTAAATAAATACAAAATATTTAAATAAAATTTATATTTTTACAAACTTAAAAATAAAAATAAAGAAACTTTATAACACTTAAATATTTAACAAACTATTAAAAATATATAATTTTTTTGTTTTTCTTTTTATATTTTTGAATATATTATTTAAAACGTATTTTTACAAAAGCGTATTTTTATAAAAGTAAACTTAAAAATTAATAAAAATCTTTTTTTTATAGCGTTGCGCTTCCGGCGTTTAAGCAGAATTGTCCCCGGCAGCGGCGCCAAAAATACTTGATGTGTGCGAGGTGTACTAGAAAATAGTATTATTTTCACAACGAAATACTATTAAATACAATACAATTTTACACAAGATATTTATTTATTTATAGAAAGGATATACCTAAACCTTGCTACAACACTTATAGGCAGTGTACCTAATCGTACAGTAGTGTAGTTTTTAGTAAGTCCGGTTCGTTCCACAGGGATACACTTAAACAAGCTTAACGCTATATTAGTTTTAATTTATAAAAAAACAAATATATATATATATAATAATATTATTATTATAAAAAAGGGGGTTATTACCATTTAATGACCGGTTTGTCGATTTTAAAACTTTAATCGCAGTTAAAACCTAATGTAAAATATTAAATAAATAAAAGACTTAATTTAAAGCGTAAAGTAAATAATGATAATGAAATTGCGATAAATAAAAATGCGATAAAATAAAATTGCGATAATTAAAGAGTACGATAATTAAAAGTGCAATTAAATACAATGACAATAAATAAAAGTGCGATAATTAAAAGTGCAATTAAATATAAAATAAAGGAAATTAAATATGAAATAAAGGAATTATGCTTATTTAAACTTCCGTAATCATGATGTTTGACGTGTTGATTTTAGTTTATTCCCATGGGTTAATTGTTCTTTGTCCTGAATTATTCGATATTTTCATACGGATTTGTCCATAATAGTCCATCAGTCATAAATATAAAGTGCGAAAGTCTTCGTCAAATTATTCTTATTCCCGAAGTCAAATATTCCAACTAATTGGGGATTCGAATTATAACAAGGTCTTAATACTTTGTTTAATGAATACACCAGGTTATCGACTGCGTGTAAACCAAGGTTTTACTACTTTGTTAACAATTACACCAATTACCCTTGAATGTAATCCACCCCTATTTCAACAAGACTATTAACTATTAATCCAGTTCCGTGTCCGGTAAAATAAACAATTATTGGTATTTATAGATATCCCGCCCACCGTGCCCAGTCAAGCATATGTGGTTATATATAAATACGTCAAATTATAGGTCTATATATTAATTTAACGAGGTATCGTTTAGTTAATATAAAACCCATTAATAGCCCATAGTCTAATTTCCACAAGTGTCGTTCTTTTGTCCAAACCCCAATTATGGTACAAAGCCCAATTACCCAATTTTAATATTTTTAGCCCAACATCATGATTACTTCGGTATTAAATAAGCATAATAATAACTTAGCTACGAGACATTAAATTAAAAAGGTTGAACATAACTTACAATGATTAAAAATAGCGTAGCGTTACACGGACAAAATTTCGACTTACACCCTTACAACATTCGCTAACATACCCTTGTTATTAGAAATTAAAATTAAAATTATAATATATATATATATATATATATATATATATATATATATATATATATATATATATATATATATATATATATATATATATATATATATATATATATATATATATGTTTACGTATGAAGGAAGAAGAAAAAGATGTTGAATTTGATCACCAAACTGCGAAATTTATAGGACCAGAGCTGAAAAAGGGTGCCATGCGATCGCATGGCCAGCTAGGAGAAGTCACATGTCTTTGTTTTCTTTCTTGCCGACGTTTATAAATAATAATATAATATATAAATAATTATAAGAATTATTTAAATATTATATTTTATTTATGTGCATAGTTAACTTGTAATTTTTAGTCCGTTGCGTCGAGCGTTGAGAGTTGACTTTGGTCCCGGTTCCGGATTTTCGAACGTCCTTGCGTACAATTTAATATCTTGTATTTTGCATTTCGCGTCTTGTACTCTTGTAATTTTGAGACGTTTCTTATCAATAATTGGAACCACTTTGATTGTACTTTGTACTTTTGAGCTTTTTGGTCGTTTGCGTCTTCAATTCGTCGAATCTGTCTTTTGTCTTCACCTTTTATTATTTAAACGAATATCACTTGTAAATAGAACAACTGCAACTAAAAGCTTGTCTTTCTTGAGGGATAATGCTATGAAATATATGTTCGTTTTTAGCATTATCATATATGATAAGGTAAAGCGCTATATAAATAAAAGAAGTTGCAACTGCGGAATGAAAATATGTCACTAGTATTAAGCGCGAAATAGCGCGAATAATTACAATAAACGCAATTAAGGATTGCAAAATAAGTGTTTCAAATCTAACTAAGACAATTTAAAGTTCTAATGCTTTAATGTCTGCAAAAGTAATGCCCTCTTGTTGAACCAGTTCCTCTAAGGCTGGTATGCTAACTTTCTCAACCTCCTTCTTTGCCCTTGCGGGTGCTTCTCGGGCATCATCTGTGCCACATATTTCACTTGCCATATCTGAGGGGAGAGGTTAAGAGAGATCGCCAAGTTTGCACAATAAGTCATGCCACTCGCAGCGTGTGCCGAGTTTGGACGCTTGTGCGTATGCTCGGAATTTTTCAGTGACTGGTTGCGAATCCATCACTTTATCTGCGAATTCCGGCAGATATTTCACAAGCTGAGCGAATTCTTTTTCGGCTTTCTCCGCCCTCTTCTTGAGTTGGATATTTTCCTCTGCAGCCTTTTTAAGCTGCGCCTCAACCTTCCGACCTTTCCTTTCATGAGCAGTAGCAATTTTGACTTGCTTTTCATATTCATCCGAAATCTCAGTAAACCGCTCAATGTTGTCAACAGCTAGGCAAATTGCATTATAGCAATTGTGCAGTCATTGTCTTTCTGCTTAAGGATATGTTAGCTTGCGGTATTGATCCTTTGTTTCCTTAGGAATGAATTTATAAAGCCTGCGGTACAAATGATTGGCTTTTTCTGCCTCTGCGGCTTCTTCATCATCATCTTCTTCTTCTTCTTCTCCTTCTTCCTGATTTGACGCTTCTGTGTCGGAAGGAATTGTTAAGTCCTCATGGCCAGGCTCTTCAAGAATATCTGTGGGGATACTCCCAGTAATATTGTAGAGTAGTGTAGCTTCGCCAGTTGAATCTGAAAGGACAACTACAAACAGATAAGAAAATATAGCAACACTGTGCGGAAATAATAAGGGTGTAATGAACAAATATCGCGAAATTAACAATTGCTTACTTGCTTCTTGTTCAGAAATGGTGCGCACGCGTCTTTTGCGCGGGGTAGTCGCACTTTCCGTGGCTTTTCGCTTACCGCGGTCTTCACCGTCGGAAATGAAAAGCGTGTTGATGATTGGTTCATCAATTGGGATAATCTCGCCGATGCCATTTTTTAAGATGCGAGCAGGTCTGATCTTGCTAATATCTGCTGACCTCATGATTAGGTCAAGCTCAATCACAGCGAAAATCAAAACGTATTAGGATACGCGAAGACAACAAAATAATAAAATAAAAATTATATAATGCGAAAAGCTTAGGCGAAATACCATTATTCATTTGGTCGATTAAAAGCGCATCACAGTCGCTCCATGGCCACTGGATCGAAACCCTACCAATGTACAGCGGTATGTTCGAGTATGTTCGCAAGATTACGCCTGCACCCTTGATTGTTTTAAGAATATCAGATTCAAGATCGTCAAGTGCGACCCTGTCATTAAGCGTGCCATCAAGTTCAGTGCACCACTTTTTTGGTATACTACTATCCACATGCGCGGTGTTGTTGATAAAGAAGAAAGAGTTGCGCCAGTTGCCAATCGAGTCTTTTGGCGAAGTCATTACGCCAAGCGTACTTCGAAAAGAGAACCATCCCGCATCATATAGCACAAGGCTATTTCATGAAAGAAAAACGTTAAGCAGCGGTAGTTTGTTGATAGTGTTACAATACATCTCAAACAACACGATTTTGTTAATCGCGTTTGGATGAAGTTGGGCAATAGTGATCTTATAATATTCGCATACACTGCGAAAAAATTGGGTAAGTGGAAAGCGTAGGTTGCCTTGAGAGATGGCGGCCTCATATACAGTAATCATCCCCTTAGGGGGAGCGTTTGCTCGATCATCCACTGACGGTACAATGGGAACAAATTGAGCGAGTGGAGGATACCACTGCTGCAGGGTTCGGAGTTTCGCTTCCGTTATATAGGAAACGAAACCTCCAGGAGTATGAGCAGACGAAGAAGATGCCATTTATAGAAAGATAAGTAAAACGGATGATGAATTGAAGGTATTAAGGGTTGATTTGATCAATTGCAAAGAACGAGTGTGATCAGATGAATATGATTGAACACGTAATTGAGAGAGAAAGCGTAAAGTTTTTATGCAGGTTATTCAGCTATTTATAATTGGAATTAGGGCGAGTAAGTTGAAAGAGTAATGATTACATTTAAACGGCTAAAATTACCGCAACGTGTAAACGGTAATTTTCTAGCAATTACAGCTCTTTGATTTGACAGAATTGCGAAAGTTACCGTTGTGCTTATGCTTTGGGTTTAATAACATCAACGGTAATAAATGGGTTGTGAAAATTATAAAATATCACTTGCGTAAAATTTTAAGCGATTATTTCTTTATTTTTTAGAGTTTATCATGATACATCTGCCTCGCGAAATGTATCATAATAAACTGGGGGGACTTGATCATATACATAGCATTGTATATGTATATTTTATTTGCTAAAAGTCAAAAGCAGAATTGCGTGAGCTATAATGCAAAGCTATAAGATATTCGCTGAAAATAAGTATAGCAGTTATATTTTTGCGTTAATAAAGGACTGTGGTTTAGTCCGCTGTGTTTCCGCGAACACTTAAGAAATTCGCAGACCGCGGATATTTCGAATACTATAAATAGAGAGTTTGGCCTCTCATTTATAGGTTGTTGATTCTCTGCCATTTTGCCCGAGCCTTTGTGATTCCCACTTGTGATCTTGCCCAAGGGGTTTTACATCGCGCTAAGGTGAATTATGCTAATTGACAATCAAGACCTGGTCGGGGTGGTTGATCACTTGATTGCTAAAGTGAAAGACGATCATCGGGGCCCAAAATAATCATCAAACATCCCATCCTCCATCTTATTACTGCACTCAATCCTTAATTAAGTAATAATTTAACTAAGGATTGATCACCTGGGCTTCTGGAAAAGTTGATTTCCAGATAGTTCGGTTCGATTAGATGACTTTTCATTTAAGACTCGTCTTAATCCGATATAAGGTTTAGGATTTATAGCCTTCTGAAAGTCACTACGCCCTTGTAACGACGTGCTGAACATTCTGCCCTACTCGCGCTTGGACCGTCGCCACGGCCAAAAGACATCGAGTTCGGATCTAAAAATCGAACAGCGGTAAAAGGACTCACATACGGAGCCTTGGCAACTGACCTCGCATCATTTCAGTTTATATAGAGGTCGTAGCAGCTGAACAAAGTCAGCCCTTGTTTCGATCTCTATTCTTGATTGAAAACTTACTTTACTTTTTACGTACGACGATGATGATGATGATACTTAAGACTTAATTTATTTATTTATAAACCTTTTGGGACGATTTACTGACTTAGTAACCTTTGAATTAGGTTGACGACCTTTCGGACCAACTTACTCGCTTACTTATTCGTACCAATTTTACTGCACTATCACTGTGAGTTATAGCTCCCTTTTTACTTCAACTATTTTTGGGACTGAGAATACATGAGCTTTTTATGTTTTACTTACTAGGAACGAGTACTTAAACTATATATATGTGTGGGTTATATAACGGCATAAAATTTCCCCTTAGCTCGGTAACGTTTAGTCATTGGTTTTTGAACCGGTGAACGCGAATCTTAGATATGGATCCATAGGGTTTGACATCCCCAATCGGGCTAGTCGCGCTAGCATTTAACGGGTGTTTAATACTTCGTAAACTTACGCACTCGCAAAGTGTACTTTTAGGGGGTGATATTTACGTTAAGTTAGTTACCAAGTGCCCACGGTTAAGCATATACTTTTCATACAGTTTTGAATACGAAATCTCGTGGCCTACATTTCATTATTGTTACAATCAAACTATAGCTCACCAACATTCGTGTTAACTTTTAAGCATGTTATTTCTCAGGTGCTTAGACGTATGTTGCTTCCGCTGTACTAGACTCTCGGTGTTAAATTTCCGCTGCTTATTTAGAGATGTCTCAAATATGGAACTTTTTACTTTGCATTCAAAACTTATGTTACATTTGAACAATGGCTTTGTAATGACCTTCGTGTCACGTGCTTGTGTTAACGCTTCCTATTCGTAGAAGCATGCTATCTTTTGTAAAACGCTATCTTTTATGAATACAAACTTGTTTTAAAGCAGCATATAGTGTTGTAACCTTGTGATGGACCTGTTGTTGATGATCCGTACACGTAAATTTTGTACAGGGCATCACAACTTCAGTCCAAGTTGGCAACCATAATCGTACACTCCGTCTGAGTTTAGAGAGTTGAGAGAACAAGAGCCTCCTGTGCTATCTTTGGATTTAGCATTGCCAACAGATCCATTCGAGTGCCTGGAATTACCATTAGAATGACTTTTTTCTTTGGACCCAGTATTCTGTAGATTCTTATCACTTTCGGATCTTAATTCGCACGAAGTACATCTAGATCGAAGATTTCCTTGATTGTTTCTTGTGCTATTTTTGAGATTCATCATATGGGAGGACGTTTTCCATCTTCGAATATGTGACCAGCAACAATCTTTTTTTATTGAACCTACCTCTCGTACGTTAACTTTTAGAGTATTCGATTGGGTAGCAGTTTTCCTTCTCGCGGTTTTGGGCTTTTGATTGGTGTTATTGGGTCTGTTTGAAGGTCCAATGTTTTTAGGAGAGATGGGACAGCCCATAGAGACATCCTGGAGCCCACACTTTCCTTCTTTATTGTTACATTGGCCCAGATCCTTCTTCACTTCATCTTGGGGCCTGGTACATTTGAATGGCTATTGACCTCTTGGACATCTAATATATTATTAGGCTTCGGATGGCCCAATGGGCTGGGAGGACTTAATTCATTAACTTCAATGGTTTCATCCACATGCTCCTCTAAATCCTCATCGGTATTCGTTATCTTAATACGTTCCTTTTGTTCACACGTGCAGTTAATATGTAGGGTTTTGTTCTCATCATTATCTGTAGGTTTAAGGTTATTGGAAATAGACTTGGGGTTTTTGGAAGTTGCACAATCTAGGTCTTTTGTGTTCTCAATATCATTAATTTTCTCGTACT